>NC_053025.1:542797293-543043943 GCF_003073215.2 Triticum urartu | reverse complement strand
GGCCAACAAGCGGAATGCGGCGGAGCCATGGTGGGCAAGATGCCCAACGTTATATGGCTCGAAGGCTCCTTCGTGGAGACCATAAAGGGGTGGCAATCGGCGTGGTGCTACATCACCGAGCCGCGCGACGCCAAATGGGTGGCTGTCCCCAAGTTTCGATCTGGAATCCCCATGCGGCTCACCTCCTGGAAAGAGAAGGGCCTGTCCTGGGGTTCACCGGTAGAGCTGGACGGACTCCAGAAATGTATCCGGAATATGGCCGGCAAGAAGCTCAAGCTTGTCAACATAGTCCAGGTCATGCTCATCCGTCGGATCCTCCCATGCCAACAGCGGGACTTCAACTTGTGGGAGTTCGACCTGGCCCAGCACCGGACTCTGAGCGAGCTCTTCGACACGATGCACAAGGATGTCTAGAAGGTGCTGTTCAAGGGTGCCGAGGTCCCTCCCTCCCTCACCGAGGACCGCAGGCTAAGCGTGAAGCGCCAAGCACATTCGGTGAGTTCTATACATCCGGTAGGATATTTTATTTCCCCTAGCTTAATCATGTGTGGCGTCTGAGCTCCACGCCTTTGACAGGACTGGGTGGAGACGTCGGGGCAGATTAACTGTCCGACCCCTCTGCCCGAAGACACTGCGGACGCTCTTCTGACGAAGATGCTGACTCCGTCTCCTTACAAGGTGCTGGAGAAGACCAAGAAGGCCAAGGGAACCCTGAAGAGTTCCCGACGCCAGGTGTTATCGTACTCATCGTTCGATAACTCCGTGATGCACTCCTCCCCCGAAGACGAGGAGGAAGATGAAGATGCTCCCCCTCCAGTTGGGGGAGAAAAGAAAAGGAAGGCCGCCCCAACCGGGGGGGGGGCAAAGGGTCCAAGAAGGGAAGGATCTCCTTCCGGACTACTCCACCACCGCTGTCGAAGGCGAAGACGAGTGGCTGCTCAGGGCCAAGCCCCTGGCAAAGTCGTAAGTATTCGGATGCCAGAGTAACTCATAGCATACATTTGGCGCACTGTTTCTTCTAACGCCGAATTATGATTATGCAGACCGCCACGAGCCCGTATCGACGTATCATCGGACGGCTCCCTGGGCTCGTCGGATATGGATAGTGATCCACTTCCGACTGCCACCTCCCCTTGCCCTATGGACAACGCCGAGGTATTGTCTCAAGAGGCACCGAGTCAAGGGGAGACGGTCTCGGAGGCGCCTCAAGGCGACCTTTCGGGCTCCGGGAGCAGAGGGAGCAAGGCTCCCGAGGGCTCCGAGTTCGGCCCTCAGCCAAATACCACGTTGGAACCTCCAGTGGTTCCGGACTCAGGTAGGCGGCCTCCTTCCAAAAGGGGCAAGACGCCTGTGCCGGTGACCTCTGTCCATCCAGAGGCACTGGACACTCTGCTGGGAGCGCCTCACAGCGCTTCCATCGACGAAGAGCAGCGCACTATTATGAGTGTGGTGGTCGAGAAGGTTTAGTCCGCCAAGAGTGGATTGACTGAAGCATGTGCCAGCCTTCTAACAGGCTTTGAGGTAAGTATATAGGAAAAATATTGCCGCATAGACAGTAGCCCCTGATGCTCTGTTCGGTGTTCATGAAGAAAAGCCGAACAGAGGATCAAACAATATCTCAGGAGTCTAATATAAGTATGTCTATATGCGTATGCAGGCTTTGCTGCTGGCCTCTGCCGCACTGACTGAGGAGGTCGCCACACTGGAGCAGGACCTCGAAGGGTCCAAGAAAGATCTCGGCCTTGCCAAGAGGCGGCTCGAGGAGAACAAAGGTAAGTAGTACCTAGTCTATGGATATATATAAAAAGAATGCGATTGCAAAATGACAGGATCATCGTAAATTTGCCAGGGGCCACGACCGAGCTGGCGACCCTGAAGAAAGCACTATCCAAGGCCGAAAACAAAGCGGCCATGGAGCGCACCGAGCGGGAAAGGCATGAGGCTCGGGTGGGCGAGGTGCAGCAAGAGCTCCACGCTCTCGTGACGAAGCACGAGGCGTTGGAGCTTGACTTGAAGACGCGAGAGTCTGAGCTTGCCGCGGCCCTCGAGAGCGCAAAGAGTGCCAAGGCCGATTCCCAAAAGTCCCTCCAGGAGATTGATGCGATGAAGAAGATAGAGGCGGGTAAGGCATTCTGTATGCAAAGCAAGCATGTGAAAGTAAATTACCTGTTACTTACCCGAATCCGGAGCTCTCCAGGAGCATTCACAGATTTGCCCCGCAGCATGTCAGATGCCGCACAGTTTTACCAGGCCGAGGAGGGAAGCTCAACGGAGAAGATGTTCTGGTCTCAGTATACTGGGACCGAACACCCGGTGCCTTTGAGCGACCAGCTGAAGCAACTGGTCGAGCTGCACAAGGCGGCCGAACAGGCCATGAAGGCCTCTATAGTCCGGATGTGGCCTGGCGACACCCTTCCCAGCAGCTACTTCGGCCTGGTGAGGCGGCTTGCGGATGCCTGCCCACGGCTGGAAGTCATCAAACGGTCTGTCTGCATCGAAGGTGCATGCCGGGCTTTCGCCCGTGTGAAGGTGCAATGGGCCAAGCTATACGCCATGAAGCTGATTAAGGAAGGGCCGCCGGAGGGCAAGGAGCATCGCCGCCCCGAGATGTACTATGAGGGTGTCCTGAAGGGTGCTCGTCTCGTAGCGGACGAGTGTACGAAAGATATAATATTCGAGTAAACTTGCTCGTGTAATCCTGTAGTTATGAAAACTTGTTCATATGCGCTATGCAACGCTTGTTTGAATTTAAAATATTACCTTCTATTCGGCTGTTTATCAAATCTGAGAGATGGCTAGTCGTCGGCTTCTGCCCCCATGCCACGAGTGCTGGGGTGTTCGGGATAAACCTGAGCACTCTTGTTCCCATTGTTGGGTCCTTCGAGAGAGGTGCTCAGCACAACGAACAAGGCAATCGGACTATAATGCGTTATCACTCTCACTTAGCCATAGAATTCTATAATTTTAAATTTTGGCGAAGCCCATAGTATTCGGAAGGCCAAATTCGGGGCGCGATACACGCCTTAAGCCGGACAGGGCCGACTCCTCGCTCTAAGCGACATAAGCCTTTAGGGACTCGAAACCTCTCGAACAGCGACCAGTCTCTCGCCTTATCATGAAAGTCAGTTTTAGCTTTCTCTACTGAGGTGCTTAGCCCAGCAGAACCGGGGCACAATCGCAGTAGTTCTCCCAGTGCTACCTTAGCCGATATAGCGAAACGTAAGGTACCAAAACATGGGAGCCGGGCAAACCCAACTATTAACCCAAGACATGATTCGGAGCTGATGCATATAATGCTATAAGTTCGGGGTGACGCACTGTCGAAAGTGTTCGGACTTCTCACGCCGTATTATGGGGTATGCTTAAGCCCCTAGTGTATTGGCCGTACCAGAGTGTACGGGTGCTGGATGTCATAAATGAACATATATATATATATATATATATATAAAGGAAGAATGCAATAATAGTCTTAATGCCATGCATTTTTATTCAAAAAGGTGCGTTAAAGTAGAATGATACAAGTAGTGCGAGAAGCAAAAAGTAGGACTGTTTGACATGTCCCTTCAAAGGGCAAGCTGAGGAATAGTATTAAAGCAAATATTTCACTCGTTATCGTAATCCACCTGGGAGTTCCATGGTGTGACGTAGCTTTCTGCCTCCTTGGTTGCTGCATCATGTGTTTGGCAATCACGCTGCTGGACAGGGTTTCCAGAGATTGAAGTCCTGAAAGAGAAAAATAACAAAGCGGGAAGCCCCTAGTGCAGTTTAAGCCACGTATTGGGGCGGGCCGTAGTTGTGCCCCCTCCCCGCCTGTTCCCATGGTATTTTTAATGCGTAATTATGTACGCGTGGCACGAATTTTGCCGTTTGTCTGGGACTGGGGCGGGGGCCGCATTGCTATGCGAGCTCGGGACATGCCAGGCGGTCCAGTTGCCGATTACTCCGGGCGCGCTTGAAGTTGTCCGGGTCCTTAATCGCCGAACTAGTGGATTGCCTTAAGAGGCTGCTTTGCACTTCTGCTACGAGGGCCGCAGTGTGGTCCTCCGTGCGGAGAGAGTGCTCTGTGTTTCCATTGACTGTGATGACCCCCCGAGGTCCTGGCATCTTGAGCTTGAGATATGCATAATGCGGTACCGCATTGAATCTTGCAAATGTGGTTCGCCTGAGCAGTGCATGGTAGCCACTGCGGAACAAGACTATGTCGAAGATTAACTCTTTGCTTTGGAAGTTATTCGGAGATCCGAAGACCACTTCCAGTGTTACTGAGCCTGTGCAATGGGCCTCTACACCTGGTATGACGCCTTAAAAGGTCGTTTTAGTGGGTTTGATCCTTGAGGGGTCTATACCCATTTTGCGCACTGTGTCCTGATAAAGCAGGTTCAGGCTGCTGCCGCCGTCCATTAGGACTCGAGTGAGGTGAAATCCGTCAATGATTGGGTCTAGGACCAGTGCGGCGAATCGGCCATGACGGATGCTAGTGGGGTGGTCCCTGTGATCAAAGGTGATTGGACAGGAAGACCATGGGTTGAATTTGGGGGCGACTGGCTCCAATGCATATACGTCCCTGAGTGCACGCTTCCGCTCCCTCTTGGGGATGTGGGTTGCGTATATCATGTTCACCGTCTGCCTTGTGGGGGGAACCTCTTCTGTCCTCCGGTGTTCGACTGCTGGGGCTCCTCCTCGTCATCGCTATGTGACCCCTTATCTTTGTTTTCGGCATTTAACTTGCCGGCCTGCTTGAACACCCAACAGCCCCTGTTGGTGTGGTTGGCTGACTTGTCGGGGGTACCGTGTATTTGACACGAGCGATCGAGTATACGGTCCAAACTGGATGGGCCCAGAGTGCTTCTTTTAAATGGCTTTTTCCACTGACCGGGTTGAGAGCCTTTGAATCCGGCATTGACTGTCGTATCCTCGGTATTGTCGCTGTTACTGCGACGCTTATGCTTGTTGCGACGTGACCTGCCATTGCCGTCCTTGGTATATGAAGTACCATGGTTCTTTGATATGTTATTACTGCGAGCCAGCCAGCTGTATTCTCCCATGCAAAAGCGGGTCATGAGTGTTGTGAGGGCTGCCATAGATTTTGGCTTTTCCTGACCAAGGTGCCGGGCTAGCCACTCGTCGTTGATGTTGTGCTTGAAAGCTGCTAGGGCCTCCGCATCCGGACAGTCGACGATTTGATTTTTCTTTGTTAGGAACCGTGTCCAGAATTGCCTGGCAGATTCCTCTGGCTGCTGAATTATGTGGCTCAAGTCATCGACGTCTGGTGGTCGCACGTAAGTGCCCTGAAAGTTGTCGAGGAATGCGGCTTCCAGATCTTCCCAACAGCCAATGGACTCTGCTGGCAAGCTGTTGAGCCAATGCCGAGCTGGTCCTTTGAGTTTGAGTGGGAGATATTTGATGGCGTGTAGGTCATCACCGCGGGCCATGTGGATGTGCAGGAGGAAATCCTCGATCCATACCGCAGGATCTGTTGTGCCGTCGTATGATTCTATATTTATGGGTTTGAAACCCTCTGGGATTTGATGATCCATCACTTCGTCTGTGAAGATATCGCGACGCAGCTCGAATGAGTCTTGCCCGCTGTGTTTAGCCCGACCGGACTTACTTTTACTATATCTGGCATGACGATTATTGTCTCGCATAGTGGCGCGCCCTCATGATCCGTAGATCGATCTTGCATGTTTTGCTTTGTCCTCCAATACGTCTCGCAGGTCTGGCATATTTCCCCCTGCCTTTTTATTTGAATGACGTTGGGGTGCGGGCTGGGCTTTTGGCTGGAATGTCTCTCTGTCGCGGCCACGAGGTGGCCGATCAGCCGCGTCATACGCCGGAGATGTAGGTTTCGGTGCTTCCTCCTCTAGTCGGGGTAGCAACCTGCACTTTGGGTAACTCTTGGAGGGGCATTCGAGTTTATATTCCTCGGCCACCAGGACTTCAGTCCATCTGTTAGCTAGCAAATCTTGATCAGCTTGAAGCTACTGCTGCTTTTTCTTAAGGCTATTTGCCGTGGCTATAAGCCAGCGCTTGAAGCGCTCTTGTTCGATGGGATCCTCTAACACGACGAATTCGTCATCGTCGAGGCTTGCCTCGTCTTTGGAGGGAGGCATGTAATTATCATCTTCCGCCTCTCCATCTGCCGCTCTCTCAGGAGGGCTGGCTCCTCCATCCTCATGCTCTAAATCTTGCTGGAGGGGATTGTTGTTGTCTTCGGCACTATCCGGAGTGCTATTATCTCCGGTGCCGGTATCACCACTTTTGCCTTGGCGGGACTTAGAGCGGCGTCGCTGATGCCGGCGCTTGGGTTGCTTCTTAGAGGGGTCATCCTCCGTTGTCTCGTCGCCATTGCCTTCTTTGGGTGTGTCCACCATGTATATATCATATGATGAGGTGGCTGTCCAATGCCCTGTGGGCAGTGATTCCTCTTCGACTCCCGCATCGTCGTCCATACTGTCGATGTCTTCGGATTCGAAGTCGAGCATGTCGATTAAGTCATCAACAGTGACTACTAAGTGGGTGGTGGGTGGGCGGCGAATTTCTTCGTCATCCGTATCCCAATCCTGCCGGACATAGTTCGGCCAGGATCCTTCTGACAAGGAGAGAGACCTTAATGAGTTCAGTATGTCGCCGAAGGGTGAGTGCTGGAAAATATCCGCGGAGGTAAACTCCATGATCGGTGCCCAATCGGATTCGATAGGAACGGGCGCAGGCGGTTCGGAGTCCATGGCCGGAGAAGAATCCGACAGTTTGGCAACACGGCTCTCGTGAAGGGTAAGGTTGATATTTGGCTCGCAGGGGATACGACCTTCGTGACGGGGTCTATCCACCCGTCCACGGATGGCAAAATTGGCTCTGAATTGAGGGTCGGAGCGGCTACTGGTGCGATCTCCTGAATACGGTCCGATGGTAGAGCTAAATCGTACTCATCGTGACCGCATGGCGCACAAGGCAGGGGCTCGAATCCGTCGAAGATCAAGTCTCCGCGGATATCGGCCGTGTAGTTTAAGCTTCCAAACCTGACTTGGTGGCCAGGGGCGTAACTTTCGATCTGCTCCAGATGGCCAAGCGATTCGGCCCGTAGTGCAAAGCCGCCGAACACAAAGATCTGTCCGGGGAGAAAAGTCTCACCCTGGACTGCATCACTATCGATGATCGTAGGAGCCATCAAGCCTAACGGCGACGACACAGAGGAGATATGCATATCCGTATTGCCTAGCTTGCCTTCCACGCCAAGTAGAGTCCCATCCGGACACGAGACGAAGTCTTCAATCTTGTATCTTCATAGTCCAACAGTCCGGCCAAAGGATATAATCCGGCTGTCCGGATACCCCCTAATCCAGGACTCCCTCAGTTACTGTCCGCCCTCCGAGGAGGAGACAAGCCTTGTCAATGAAGACTTCATCGTGCCTGAGGATCCTCTCGAGCATGCAGGAGCGCTTCAAGCTTCAGCTCATAGCCACTGCAAGGAGCCTGAAAAAGAAACAACAGCAGCTTCAAGCTGAACAAGATCTGCTCATCGATAGATGGACTGATGTCCTGACAGCCAAGGAATACGGCCTCAACCGCCCAGCCAAGAGCTACCCGAAATGCAGACTGCTACCTCAATTTGATGAGGAGGTGCCGAAGCATATATCTCCCTTGCGTAATGCGGATCGACCACCACGTGGTCAGGACAAGGCGGCGGAACGGCCACCCCGCGGTCGAGATAAAGCGGCAACTCAGGCTGAACAGCAGACCGCCCCACCACCCCATCAAAATAGGGACGGAAGAGTCCAGAGTCATACGTACGACCTCCGACAGACCCTGGATAGTAGAGCAGGACACACAAGATCAATCTACGGATCACGAGGACATGCCTCGAGGCACGATGACGGCTACTTATTCGGACGTGACAAACCTAACCACGCTTGAGCCGAATGCCGCAGACGGACTCCTTCAGAGCTCCGCCACGATGCGGCCCGATATAGAGGCGCCACACACCCGCTCTGCTTCATAGATAAAGTACTGGATCATGAATTCCCCGAGGGGTTCAAGCCCGTCAATATCGAATCATACGACAGCACAACCGATCCTGCAGTATGGATCGAGGATTTCATTCTCCACATCCACATGGCCCGAGGAGATGACCTCCACGCCATCAAATACCTCCCATTAAAATTCAAAGGACCAGCTCGACACTGGTTAAATAGCAACTCAATCGGCAGCTGGGAGGACTTGGAAGAGGCTTTCCTCGACAACTTCCAAGGAACTTATGTCCGGCCACCAGATGCTGATGACCTAAGCCACATAGTTCAACAACCCGGAGAATCGGCCAGAAAATTCTGGACTAGGTTCCTAACCAAAATGAACCAGATCGTTGACTGTCCGGATGCCGAGGCCCTAGCAGCCTTCAAACACAGCATCCGTGACGAATGGCTAGCACGCCATATCGGACAAGAAAAGCCGAAGTCATTGGCAGCCCTTACGGCACTCATGACCCGCTTTTGTGCAGGCGAGGACAGCTGGCTGGCTCGTAGCAAAAACACAGCCAGCGAGGCAGGCCCTATAGAGGCCAAGAATAGCACCGGCAAGCTCCGGCGCAATAGACACAAATGCAGAAGCAATGGCGACAACACCAAGGACACCACAGTCAATGCCAGATTCAGTGGCTCCAAGTCTGCCCAACGGAAGAAACCCTACAAAAGAAACAACGAAGGACCTTCCAGCCTAGACCACATACTTGACCGTCCGTGCCAAATTCACGGCACCCCGGATAAGCAAGCCAATCATACCAACAGGGATTGTTGGGTCTTCAAGAAGGCTGGCAAGTTAAATGCCGAAAACAAAGAAAAGGGATCACAAAGTGAGGACGAGGATGAAGAGCCCCGGCAGCCGAACACCGGGGGACAGAAGAAATCCCCCCCCCCAAGTCAAAACAGTGAACATGATATACGCCATGCACATCCCCAGAAAGGAGCGCAAACGAGCACTCAGGGACGTCTACGGGGTAGAGCCAGTCGCCCCAAAGTTCAACCCATGGTCGTCATTTCCGATCACCTTCGATCGACGAGATCATCCGACCAGTATCCGCCATGGCGGTTCGGCCGCACTGGTCCTTGACCCAATCATCAATGGATTCCACCTAACAACAGTCCTGATGGATGGTGGAAGTAGCCTCAACCTGCTGTACTAGGATACAGTATGGAAGATGGGTATTAATCCCTCACAAATCAAACCCACAAAGACTACCTTTAAAGGAGTCATGCCAGGTGTAGAGGCCCGCTGTACGGGCTCAATCACGCTGGAGGTGGTCTTCGGTTCTCCGGACAACTTCCGAAGCGAAGAGTTAATCTTCGATATCGTCCCCTTCCGCAACGGCTACCACGCACTCCTCGGACGAACCTCGTTTGCTAGATTTAACGCAGTGCCACACTATGCTTATCTCAAGCTCAAGATGCCCGGTCCACGCGGCGTCATAATAGTCAATGGCAATACGGAATGCTCCCTCCGAACAGAGGAGCGGACCACCACCCTAGCAGCTGAAGCACAGAGCGGCCTTCTCAAGCAGCATTATAATCCAGCTGCCGAGCCCCTGGACACCATCAAGAGGGTTCGTACTACACTGCAATAGGACAGCACGGCTCGTCAAGAGCTCGACTAGCAATTCGGCCTCCGTCCCAATCCCAATGAGGTAGTGGCATTCGCACCACACGTACACAATTACGCACTCAAAATTCCATGGACATCGACGGAGGCACGAGATAACCCGGGGTCTACAATTCGGCCGGACCGATCCCGGACACACATACTTTTACTTCTTTTTTCAGGCACCTTTTTCCGCGGGCCTGATGTCAAGTCCTTTAGAAGGACTGAAATACAATAGAGGCAAGCAACACAGGTGTGTAGGGTAACCTTTATATATTCTTCTTGACGGTATTAATACTTATTTCTCAAGACCCGCACGCTGCGCCCTATTGATGCCGGCATGTTAAATGGCTGGATACTTCTCGCACCATCTGTACAAGATACGCCTCGACGTACCCATCCAGTTATAATAAAAATGGTTCGTGTCTCAGTTCCTGTGGTTTTCGCTTCTTACTTCGTTTTTATTTCGATCTGCTTAATTGCTGCATCGACACTCTTTTATGTTTAATATTCGCCAGGGGCTACCTGTCGCCCCACAATACGGCAACACAGTCCGAACACTTCTTATATATGTTCGGCACCCTGAATTTAGCATTATATGCATTGGCACCGAATCATGTCTTTGGTCAATAGTTGGCTTGCCCGGCTCCTGTGCTTGCTACCCTACGTTTCGCTCCAGCGGCTAGGGTAGTAAAGGGAGAACTACTGCGATTGTGCCCTGGCTTTGACTAGACGAGCACCTCAGTAGAAAAAGCCAAAAACTGACTGTCATGATGTGGCGAGAGCCGGTCAGCAACTCGAGGGTTACAAATCGTTGGAGATTTTTTCCGCGTTACGCGAGAGATCGGCACTTCCCGATCATATGCTGACAGTACTCTGGATTAAACCAGGGGCTGCGCCCATGCTTTATTATAAAACTCCTATGGCTAAGTCAGGGCGTTAAAGCCATAAAGTCTGATTTCCTTGTTCATTGCACTAAACAACTCCTTCAAGGACCCTGTAATTGGATCGAGATTGTTTAGATTCCACCCCGAACACCTCCGTACTATCTACGCGAGGGCAGAAGCTGACGATTGTGTTGGTGTACAAAAAGAGGGGTGCACTTTTTGTACCCCTATAACTGTGCACGGGCAGTCAAAGCCGCGGGCACCACCACACCAAGCAAGGCAAGGGAGGTGAGCCAGGGTAAGACCGAAGCTCAAGGGAACTAGGACGACGCCAAGGCCAAAACGACGAAGAACAAATGAGACGAAGCGGACTCCCCCGGCAAGATCCTTGCCGGGAGACAATTTTAGCAACCCCGGCAAGACCCTTGCCGCGGCAACTCGCCCCACACCTACGGAGCAAATCACCCTTGAGTCCACTGCCCCCATGGGGCAAGGATTCGGGAGACATCCCCGTGGTGGCATGCAGATCTTTGTGAAGACATTCAAGATCAGATACGTACAATAGAAGATGACGACCCTTGGCGGGATCCCAGCCGAGGAAGACCACAAGGCCCCCGGCAAGCGCCTTGCCGGGGATGACAGCAGGCGCCCCGGCAAGGCCCTTGCCAAGAACATCCGCAGGGCCACCATCAGGCCCACGCCAACTAAACCTCCACCACCGTACGCATGCGGCTGCCGACCCAACCAGCTGGGCAGGCAACTACGTGGTGGCATGCAGATCTTCGTGAAGACCCTCCACTGCGCCACCTCAGCTGCCTGCCTACCTACATGGCATCACAGGCATCGCTAGCCAGGGCGCGTGTCGACACAAGAAGGAGCGACAACGGACGAGACAGGTTTCTCCCCCGTCCCCGATAAAGCAAGGACACCTAAGCAAGACGCATTAAATGCGCCTTGTCATGTAATGAGAGGGATAACCTCGCATCACTGTACCCTTTCCACCTCCTGCGTGCCACCGTGGCAACCCCTTTTTCTGTAAAAGGAGGCCCGAGGCGACCAGGAGGAGGATTCGGCTTTTTGGAGCTCCTAATGCCCCAGAGCTAGCTCAAGAACAAGAATATACATCCACTAAAGCAGGATTAGGGTTTGACGCATCCTCGCGGCCCGAACCTGGATAAACAAACTGTGTACTATCTGTTTGATCCGCTCTTCTCACGACCCCGCGCCCCGCTAACCGTAGTAGGGATTCTTGTGATCCCATAGGTGTCGTTCCCACCGACATCTTTGGCGCGCCAGGTAGGGGGCGCAGTTGTGAGAATTGGCTCTAGTAGTTAGCCCAGCACTCCTTCGTCTTCGTGGCCCTTGGAGAAGAAAGGAGGCCAGAAGATCGGCACTCAAGCGACTGCAAACAGAAGCTAAGTTGCACTGAACCCTTATTTGTTCTATCCTTCTTATATGAGATTATTCCCCCCGGAGATGTCACGCCTTTGTATGAGAAACCTGCACGCCAGGGGGCTCTCCCACGATCGGCAACGCCCTTGCCCTGTTTCGAGTCCGCTCAACAGCTCAAGCGGCTGCGTCGAGAATGGCAGAGTAGCCTTCCGCGATCAACAACGCTCTCGATTCTGACTCGAGTCAAGCTCGACAGTTCGAGCGGCCGCGTTCAGAACGGTAAGGTGGCTCGTCCGGCAGCATGCATACCCAGCAGGCCCATGGGGATCCGTCCCCAAAACGCCGCTAGGGGCTTCCGCGCTGGCGAACCTACCCAATCGACGTAGGGCGCGCATACAAAGAGAAATTGAACGGGGAAATAACGTGCATGAAAATTAAGAGTACTGCAAAAGCTATGTTACATCACATCATTGCTGCGATTCTAACTAAAGATAAATTTTGTCTTGGTTGGGAACCTGCAGCGGCGAAGAAGAACGGGATGCCTAATCCCGGTGCTAGCCTTCCACCCTCTTGATTTCGTCAATACTGCTGATGATGGGCTTGATGCGCTCCTTGAGCACCGTGAGGTCAGTGCCATCCGACAAGCTATCCATCACGGCTTCGAAGTCGAGGTCGGGATTCCAGTACGCCATCTTGGTGAGGACCTTGGTCATGGTCCCCCGGAAAAGTCGCCGGGCCTCCCCGGCCAACGTGGCCACTCTGTTGGAGTGAAGATAAGCCAAGGCTCCAAGGACGCCCTCAAAGAACTGGGTCAGCTTGGTGTTGACGGTCCCGCTGCGCTCAGGGGCATACCTCACGTTTGGCATCCCCATGGTGGCCAACTGCGAGGTGACCCTGCCGGCGACGTCCTCCAGACGGCTGATCCATCCGTTCTCGCCCGCCACATATTCCTGGTGGGAGGCAGCCTCATTCGCCCACAGCTGCTTCTCCTCCTCCAGGCTCCTGGTCAAGGTCTCCTCCCGAGCTCTGCTCCCCGACAACATCTTCTCGAGATTCTCCAGCTTCAGCTTGAGATCTTTGATGGAGTTTTGCACTTCGGAGAGCTCCCCAGCCCTGCTGATGACCGCTCCTTGCGTCTCTACCAAGGCGCTGTTGAGCGTGCTCTTCTCGTTGGACAGCTTGAGGGCCTGCTCCTTCAGCTCGTCCCGCTCTACCTCCAACTCCTTCACCTTGCCGGCATGGGCCAGAGCTTGGGCATCGAGTGCCTCTTTGTGTCTCTGCTCCAGCTCGCGAGTCTGTCGCATGACAAGGGCCTCGAGCTCCTCATCCTTGCTGCTGAGCGTTGCGGCAAGCTTCGCCTCACGCACGGAGAGGTCCTCTTCCTGGGAATCCAATGCGGCTTGATGATGGTTCCGAGCGGCCTCGGCCGCGGCAGCCAAGTTCGCTGCCTTTTCCTGGGCCTTCTCGATGTCAGCCATCTTCATGGTGAGCTCTACATCGCGCTTGGCCAATTCCCCCTGAAAGGCCCTCTGCTCCTCGCGAGTCTGGTGAAACCAGGTCTGTGTCTCAGCAAGGCGCGCCTTGAAGTCCACCTCCGCCTTGTCCACCATAGCCATCCTAGACTTGACCTTGTCCAGGCGAGCACGGTAGAGCACTTGGAGCTTTCAGAAATTGGCCCCCATGGCACGGAAAAGCTGCTCTTCTGGAGAACCATCACCGCCAACGCCCGGTTCATCGACCACCTCGAGCCTAGTGGCAGCAAGCACCTCGCCGTCAAAGACTTCCCCTTTAGCGGGCGCTCGGGAACTTGACGCCCCTGGAAGATGGACGAAAAGATCGTCGTCCACCTTCAGATATCTGCCGGGGCCCGAGGTTGAGGAGGAGGGAGGCTGATCATCAACCACCTCTTCCTCAGCGGTGGCCTTGCCGGCTTCCCTGGCAGGCCCACCGCTGGCACCCTCGGCAGAAGCCTCGCCGGTCGCCTTGGCGGCCCCCGCAGCGGTGTCCGCAGCATCCTTGGCGGCCTCATCGGTGGCGACCTCGTCAGCATCTCTGGCGGCCTCCTCGGTGACAATCCTGTCGGCCTCCGCCGCGGCCTCCTCAGCAATATTCCCAACAATAGTATCCATGTCCTCCATATCTATTAAAGGAGGGCCTGGGCAATAATGGGAGCAATGAAGCCAAGAAAAAGAATAAGGGAAAAACAGAGACGGAGGACATGCGACTCACCAGTGCCAGGCTGTGAAGCAGAAGTCCCCTCCCCGCCAGCATTTGGCACCGTGGCAGAGTCACCAGCGCCCAAGTTCCCCTCTTCCTCCATGGGTGTGGGCTCCGTGCTTGATGCCCTTGCCGGGGACGCCCCTCGCGGCGGCGTAGTCGATGGGGGTGGTGTGTTGGGGGTAGCCCTCTGCAGCTCCTCCTACTGCCGCTCCCCTCCTGCAAACCCGACAAGGTCAACACCATAGCATCGAATGCCTACCACATGTCGAATAAGAGGAGGGTGACGAACTTACGCTGGGGGCTGTGCCGGGGCTGCTGTCCGGGCTGCTCAACACCACCAGTGGCGTCTTTGAAGCTCCAGCCGGGGGCTGACTTCTCGCCGAGGCCTTCGCCCTCTTCACCCTCTGGGCCAACGTCTCTGCATCCCTGCAAAAGCAAAAACGGATCAGGAGAGGTGACTTAATTTGGGGGAATGGAAATGGCAGTAAGGAACGGAGTACTTACTCGTCATCCATCTCCTCTTCCACCACTTTCCTTTACCTCTTCGGGCTGAGAGGCCCGAGATCAAAAGCGACCTCCGCGTCGACATCCGAGTCGACATCTGCCGGAGGAGGCGAAGAAGGCGGGGTTTGTGCGCGCCCAGATGAGGAAGGGACTGTTGTCTTCTTCTTCTTCTCAGCGGCCTTCATCAGCCTCTTCGCTGCCGTGGCCCTCGTGTGATGCCCGGACCCCTCCAGGGTCAATTGAGGCCGCGTAGCCCTGCCGGGCCGGATCGGCTCGCCGGAGCCAGAACGCCGCAGGACTCGCCCTCTTCCCCTGGCCGACGTCGAGCCCGCCGCCACATCCTCCTCCCCTGACGACTCGTCGGCCGCATCTTCGACAAGCGGAGCTCCCGTGTCGGCGCTGCTAACCTCCCTGGAGGCCGCCGCCCACCGGGTGAGCTCCTCTTCCTCCGCAGCCATTGCGGCCTTGTCCTCCACACCCCCGGCACTGCCGGCCTCCATGGCAAGCTATACCTCAATCGCCCTAGTGGCGATGTAGTCCAGCTCTGCCTGGGTAGTGTCCACGAGAAGCCACCGCTCGGCGTCAGCATTGACATATACCTCGATCAGGGTGTCAAAGAATTGCTGCACATCCGCATCCTTCGGCTCCTTCCGGCTCGGGACAGGGCCGTGCGCATTACAGTCCGGAATCATAGCGATGATCTCAGACCGACATGAATTATTGCACAATGGGACCACCCCCGCTGGCAACTTGAAAAACGGCCCCTTGAGGGCCTTGCTGACCTTTGCGGCAGCCCTCGCGGCCTTGCCGGTCCGTTCGACCTCGCCGTCGCGACCCACATCAAGCTAAAAAAGCCGCTGGCAGAAGTGGGCATGCGCCATCACCGTGAAATTATGGTCGAGGCCAGGGCGGAGTCGCATAATGTCAGCCGGATTCGTAAAGCGCCAGGCTGGCCTCCCCTTGTTGTGCAACGGGGCGATCCAGCGGCGAATGAAGTCCGCCCCGATCATCTCAAGGGTGAGTCCATCCCGGGTCAGCCGGAGAATCCTGGTGGTGGCGACAGTGAGCCTCCTGTCGGCGGCGTCGACATCACCCCAATCGCTGCCACGAACCGGCGGCACTCGGCGGACCTTGCAGAATTCCGGCGGGTCTTCATCTTCAATCCAGCACCACTGGCCATGCCATTCCTCCCACCTCTCCTACACGGCACCGTCCGGGTACGCCCCCTTGGATCTTGGGATCCAGGTGACGCAGCCAGAGACGGCACCTCCCGGCTGGATCCGAGGGGAGAAATAATGGCGGAAGAGTGCCATGTTGGGCTGCACCCCGGCAAAGCCTTCGCAAAGATGCGCAAAGAAAGCCATGCACGCCACCGCATTCGGAGTAAAATCCAAGAGGCGAAAGCTGAAGGTGTGCATAATGTTTTAGAAGAAATCGGAAAAAGGGGGGCATAACCCGCAAGAAAGATAATCGATGAAAAAGGGATACCGATTTGGGGCAGGATCGGCGCAAGCGGCAGGAATGACGCGCGTCGCCGGATGTCCCAAATTCTCTCCCCCCGTCTTCACTCCCCATAGAGGCCTGAAGGAGGCCTGGAGCTCACGAACATCAACCGTCAAGGGGAAGAAGAAGGCAGACTTTGTCCGGTCCCCCAATAGCGCACTCTCCAGCGGCTCCACAGTCCTAGCGCCCTTGGCCACCCCCTTGCCCTTGACGGATTTGGGCGCCATGGTGGCTAAGAAAGTTAGAGGACTGAGGGAGGGGGATGGCGAAGCAACAACGGCAGGCGACGGCGGAAGCTTAGGAAGGAAGGAAGAGAGGAAACGGCGGCTCTGAGATTGGAGAAGGCACGAGGAAAGAGGAGAAAGTGAGCAGCGCGCCCACGGTTATTCCTTTTTATGGGGGAAAACACGGGCCGCCTCCTTTCACATTAACTGTGATGTGACGCATGCCCGCGGGAACCAACCCCACGCATGCCGCCCACATCACACGCACCTCCCCGCGCCACGCGCGAGAGTCGTGGGAAGCGCTACGCACGAAAAATCTTACCGCGGTAAAAACTGCCCTGCCTGCCCGCGCACCGTTTCTGGGCCTGACCCAACAACGCGTTGCGCTTATATGTGGCCCAGGCCCGGGGGCTCCTGTCGGTGTACAAAAAGAGGGGTGCACTTTTTGTACCCCTATAACTGTGCACGGGCAGTCAGAGCCGCGGGCACCACCACACCAAGCAAGGCAAGGGAGGTGAGCCAGGGTAAGACCGAAGCTCAAGGGAACTAGGATGACGCCAAGGCCAAAACCACGAAGAACAAAGGAGATGAAGCGGACTCCCCCGGCAAGATCCTTGTCGGGAGACAGTTTTAGCAACCCCGGCATGACCCTTGCCGCGGCAACTCGCCCCACGCCTACGGAGCAAATCACCCTTGAGTCCACTGCCCCCATGGGGCAAGGATTCGGGAGACATCCCCGTGGTGGCATGCAGATCTTTGTGAAGACATTCAAGATCATATACGTACAATAGAAGATGACGACCCTTGGCGGGATCCCAGCCGAGGAAGACCACAAGGCCCCCGGCAAGCGCCTTGCCGGGGATGACAGCAGGCGCCCTGGCAAGACCCTTGCCGGGGCCCCGGTAAGGCCCTTGCCAAGAACATCCGCAGGGCCACCATCAAGCCCACGCCGACTAAACCTCCACCACCGTACGCATGCGGCTGCCAACCCAACCAGCTGGGCAGGCACCTATGTGGCGGCATGCAGATCTTCGTGAAGACCCTCCACTGCGCCACCTCAGCTGCCTGCCTACCTACATGGCATCACAGGCATCGCTGGTCAGGGCGCGTGTCGACACAAGAAGGAGCGGCGACGGACGAGACAGGTTTCTCCCCCGTCCCCGATAAAGCAAGGACACCTAAGCAAGACACATTAAATGCGCCTTGTCATGTAATGCGAGGGATAACCTCGCATCACTGTACCCTTTCCACCGCCTGCGTGCCACTGTGGCAACCCCTTTTTCTATAAAAGGAGGCCCGAGGCGACCAGGAGGAGGATTCAGCTTTTTGGAGCTCCTAATGCCCCAGAGCTAGCTCAAGAACAGGAATATACATCCACCAAAGCAGGAGTAGGGTTTTACGCATCCTCGCGGCCCGAACCTGGATAAACAAACTGTGTACTATCTGTTTGATCCGCTCTTCTCACGACCCCGCGCCCCGCTAACCGTAGTAGGGATTCTTGTGATCCCATAGGTGTCGTTCCCACCGACAGACTGGCCAACCCTCAGATTACACACAACACGACCGCACAGGAGGAAAAAATTCAAAGCATAATAAAAATACTTTACAAAAAATGGCTTTGTTCCCATAATACAAGACAAAGGCAACATGAATACATTTATTCAAATACAATGTCTTGCGAACATTGCGCCGCTACAAGTCGAGACCCTTCTACAACATCCTTGAAATATCGCTCGGTTGTGCGATGCTCCTTGCCCTCCGGCGGCCCACTGGCGACTTCAACAACGTTCATCTTCGCCCACCACATCTTGCAGCGAGCGAAGGCCATACAGGCACCTTCAATACAGACGGAGCGCTTGATAACGTCCAGCCGAGGACAGGCGTTCACCATCCGCCTCACGAGTCCGAAGTAGCTACTAGGCATAGCTTTGGCTGGCCACATCCGGATTATCACATCCTTAATGGCTAGTTCGGCCACCCTATGCAGCTCCACCAGCTGTTTCAGCTGATCGGTGAAGGACACGAGATGCTCTGGTGCCGCATACTGCAACCAGAAGAGCCTCTCCGAAGAATCCCCTCCTTTGGCTCGATAGAACTCCATGGCATCTGATACACTGCATGGCAAACCCGCAAAAGCCCCTGAGGAACTCCGAACCCGAGTTAGTAAAAGGTACTGCTTCTCCGCATACTTGCTTTGCATCTTAAATGCCTTACCCGCTGTGATCTTCTTGGCCTCCTGGATCTCCTAGCGGGTGGCCTGGGCCTCATTCCGTGCGGTCTCCATGCTCTGCCGAGCCTTGGCGAGTTCGGTCCCTCGAACCAACGCATCACGCCCCAAGGCCTCACATTTTTTCACCGCATCCTGGAGCTCATGGTGGACTTCTTTGACCCGAGCCTTTAGCTTCTTACGGGTGGCTTGCTGCGGGACAGCTTGCTCCTTGGCCTCGCCCAGGGCCTTCCTCAGGGCCTCGGCCTCGGTCGCAGCTTCTGCACATATCACAATACCGCTGTCAATATACAGCGCTTATCCTTTCCCGAACATATAGAAAGTCGTTCCTCACCTTGCTTCTCCTGGAGCCGAACCTTAACCTCGCCGAGCTCGTTCTCGGTCCGCTCTAGCCTCCGCTTCAGCTTGGAGACCTCGGCAGCATGCGAGGTCGTGGCCAACAGGGACGCCTACTTATTGATACATATTCAGTCAGCCTCTTATAATTAAGGATCGATCCCCTGTCTGGTTCTCCTCACCGAACACCGGACATCATCTCAAGGGCTACGGACTATACATGGTTTTTCTCTTTTCTTACCTCGAAACCTGTTAATAGGCTGCTGCAGGCTTCATTCAGTCCGCTCTTGGCGGACTGAACCTTCTGGATCACCGCACCCATAAGGATACGGTGCTCGTTCACGATGGAGGCGCTTCGTAGCGCCCCCATCAGGTCATCTGGCGCTCCTAGATGGACAGGAGCCACCGGTGGAAGCGAAGCACCCCCTCCTTCAAAGGGGGCTGCTCACCTGATTCATGGGTCTTCGGAATCGTATTCGGCTAAGGGCCGAACTGGATACAACCCTCTTCGCCAGTCTCCATGGGGATTGACTCCCCATGTGTCCGGCAGTGGAGGTCCCACCTTGTGGCGCCTCCCGGACAACGTCCTGGGCTCCTCCCTTCGGAGCGGTCCTCCGGTATAACACTTCGGTGTCGTCCCTGGCCCCGGGGGAGTAAGCAGGCGGTGGCGACATGCTTGCCATCTCCGACGGAGCCAACGAACCTCCAGACGAGGATCGCTGGATAAGGTCACGGGCCGGACTGCAATAGTGTGGATTAACCATGTTAGAATAATATAGGAAATATGCCCGTTCGTTGCAACAGGAGGAAAATAATATCTCAGCATTCCCCATATCCCCGCACACACTCTTCAACATCCTCTATGTGAACACAACGCCCAATCTATATTGTCGCTTAGCCTGCTTTCTGCCATCATTGGCCCGCGAGATCTTGATAATGGTGGGGTTGGTCGGTGTGGTGGCGACCACCCAACTGATGTCCTTTTCTCCTCCGGGTCCACCTCCGTCTCGAAGTTGTGGTTGCATTCTCATTTGGTTGCTACACGGCGACCTTCGAGGCACGGTTGCTTCGACTATTCTCCCCTACGACAATGTAACCGGAGGATTACTAATTACAGCGCATAAATTTTGTTTGATTGGCATAATTAGCGCATAACGAGGCATGAATGTCCCTTCATTATCAGGGTTTATTCTCTTTAACTATTTTTGCGCTCATGTGCCCACATTTTTATTAATTAGAGCAAAACCAGCATATTCTCTTTTATTAGCACATGCCACAATTTTTTTAATTATAGGCTATAGCCAACCAGCATATTGTCTTTTATTGGCATGTGCAAGTTACCTCCGGCAATAATTCGTGGAGTAGCACGTTCTGCACATGATTCTCGAGACAACTTCCTTATTGTCACACAACCTTCTTATTTCCAGACAACTTAGGCACATATAAAAACGGGTGTGATTTAGTATAAAATTCCAAGGTGAGACTGTTCCTATCATAATTGCAAGTTATCTGAGTTTTGGCTTTGTCCGTCGACACAATATGGAAGGTTCATAGTTCAATCCCCTCGCGCCCTTAATATTTTGCTGCTTGTCAGTGTGACAGAAAAAAATCGTGGTAGGCCCAGTTGGTGATAAGCAGAAAAATGAGGAACTACGTGTGGAATGGACGAAACAAAATATGCACGTATTTTTTTGCTTTACGTGGGGCAGCTGTGTGGGAGCTACTATATGACGCTAGTTGCATCAAATAGCGCGTGGAACGCACAACCAATCCCGTCTGGGCCAGCTACTGGCAGGCACCAAAATGACCTGTGTTTGCAGGGCATGACTAATAATCCAGAAAAACGACAGGTTGAACGACCGAAAAGATGACCTTAAAGACTCGACCACGTGCTTCTAGCCATGGCAACAATCACCTACAGCTAACGAATGGCCAACGCGAATATTTAAGAACATTTTTAAAAAATATGAATTGCCGAATATTCTTGGAAAATTGGACATTTTCTGAAATTACGAACAATGTTTTTAATGTTCCATCCAATTTGAAAAAAAGCATGAACAAAATCTGAAACCGCATCATTTTCTGAAGACATGAACCTTTTATGAAAACACAAACGTTTTTTTTGAAGTTGTGTCCGACTTTTAAAAATGGAACATGTTTTGAACATTCCGAACAATTTTATAAAATTCATTTTTAAATGCAGACATTATTTTGAATTTGTGAACATTTTACTAAAACAAGAATATGTTTTGAATTTGAAATATTTTTAAAATGCATTTTTTCGAAAATACCAATTTTTTAATATGTCCTTAATTTCGAAAAAATGGAACGAGAATTTGTTTCAAACATTTTAAGAAACAGGGACACAATATTGTAATTCTGAACATTTTTGAAAAATTTGAAAATAAAACATAATTCTGAACTTTTTACTCCTAGTGCAGCAGATAGTCAAAATAAATAAACGGAAGGAAAAACGAAACGGGCCGGCACGGTTTTGTGCACCCTGTGCGAAGGTCGAACTATCTGCCGCAATGGGCATCAAATAGGGTCTTCGCAGCTTCCTGAGCAGGCAAATAAGTGAGCTGGCTATGCTGGGCCACAGCGTGTGCGGCCCAAATACGAAAAATCTGGATTGCTAAAATAAAAAACAGGCGGACGCACAAATATTTAGTACCACCTCGGATAGAACAATAAATTTCGACGGTGAAGGGATGAAAAAATTGGAGAAACGCACCTTGCTTTATTAGTAGGTATAGAACAATAAATTTTGACCGTAGACCAAGTTTAAAATTCCGAACATTTTTCTAACTTTGAATTTCAGAGGGAAAAAGGAAAAAATAGACATGTAATGTGAAAAATAAAAAGAGAAGGAAATAGAAAAAGAAAAATATAAACATAAACATAACACAGGAAAAAATGGGCGGCCCAGTCTTGGGCCTCCTGTGCGTAGATTGAACTATTTGCCGCACTGTGCGGGAAATAGGATATTTTGTTGCTGCATGGGCAGGAAAAAATGGGCTGACCTTACTGGGCCGTAGCGCACGCAGCCCACATACGAAATTGTGGACATATCGTTTTCCTTGGTAACAGATGCACGTTCAAAAGTTTAGTACCACCTCGGATAGAAAAAAAATATTTTTTAGCGGTGAACGGATGAAAAAATCGGAGAAACGCACATTGCTTTATTAGTAGGTATAGAAAAAGAAAGGGCTGGATGTGCGCATAAATAAGCCATGTCACTTACGATGCGGTCTGGGGCCTAGTACGGGGGCGACATTCCGGACTACTGTCGACGTCCCACGCGGTGTCAACCGATGGGGCACCCTTACCCTTTTTGGGCGCTTGCGCCTCCAGATGTGTCGAGGCCACCCTCTTCTTCTTCTCCTCGGGAGGAGGGTTGTTTTCCCCCTCCTCCTCCTCTTCCTCGTCGTTGTCCTCAGGGACAGAGGAATGGGCCTCGTCGTCTTCGGACGCCACGTCCGAAGTGCCCTTGCGACGGGGGCCACTCTTGGCCCCCTTGGCTTTCTTCTTAGCCTTCTTCTCCGACGCCATATATGGCGCCGGTACCAGCATCCTTGCCAAGCGCGGGATGACTGGTTCTTCGGGTAACGGAGCCGGGCACTGTATCCGCTTTGCCCTCTCCACCCAGTCCTGAGAGAGCAATACTAAGTACTCGGACATCATCATCGAAACATTTAAGTTGGGAATACATCAAAAGTAACATACCTCGCTGGCGGGGCGGTTACAATTGTGACCACGGTCTAAGTCCGTGGCCGGTGGCTTCTTGTTTCCCTTAAAGAGCAACTTCCAGGCCCCTTCATGAGAAGTGTCAAAGAGCCTTTTCAGGGTCTGGTGCTTCTTCGAATTAAACTCCCATAAAGGGCGGCTTCAGCGCTGGCACGGAAGAATCCGTCGGATTAGCATCACCTGGATAACGTCAATGAGCTTGACGTCCTTGGTCACCATGCTTTGAATGCGTGTCTGCAGCGCTATCAGCTCGTCAGGTGAACACCAGTCCAGACTCTTCTCGACCCAGGAGGTGAGTCGCATGGGAGCGCTGGGGCGGAATTCGGCAGCTGCGGCCCAGGTGGCGCCGCGAGGTTCTGTGATGTAGAACTATTGCTTCTGCCGTTCCTTTACTGTCTCCATAAAGGTGCCTTTGGGCCATGAGACGTTGGATAGCTTGCTCACCATGGCCCCTCCACACTCCGCGTGCTGGCCGTCCACCACCTTCGGCTTCACGTTGAAGACTTTGAGCAACAGCCCGAAGTGGGGATGGATGTGTAGCGAGGCCTCGCACATGATGATAAACGCCGAGATGTTGAGGAAGGAATTCGGGGATAGATCATGGAAATCTATCCCGTAGTAGTACATCAGCCCGCGGACAAAAGGGTGGAGTGGAAACCCTAGCCCGCGGAGGAAATGGGGGATGAATACTACCCTCTCTGTGGGCTCCGGCGTGGGGATGACTTGTCCCTCGGCTGGCAGACGATGGGCGATCTCCTTCGCCAAATACCCGGCTGCCCGGAGCTTAGTAATGTCATCCTCCTTAACGGAGGAGACCATCCACTTGCCCTGACCACCAGATCCGGACATGGTTGCTTGAGTGGAGAGGAGATGAGAACTTGGGCGTTTGAGCTTGAGATCGGAAAGGCGGAGACAGAGAAAGAGCGTGAGGAGAGGAAGAGGGAATCCTTATCCCCTTATAAAGGCATCAAATAATAAACGACTCCTCACTCGCCTTAGGATTCGCCTGTTCCCTAGGACTGTATAAACGGCACGGTTGAGTTACCCATGCCCGCATTGATGAGAATCCCGCAATAAGGGGGCATGATCTCTGTTTCGACAAGACGTGCCAATAGCAACCGCATCTCGAAGCATGGGATGGCAGAAGAAAAACAGTTCGAAATTATAACCGGACAAACGTGATGTTGTGTTGGAAAAAAAGTTGTCAACAGATTAGATTTGTGCAAATATTATATTCTCTCTGCGGTCGTGTATGGTGTACGTAACAGGTCAGGATACTATCATTGCATCTGAAGACTATCTTGGAGTTCGGAGAAAGGGGAACCCGCCTTACAATGCCGAAGACAATCAGCGCATCGGACTCCTCGTCATTTGAAAGCCAGGTTCAGGGGCTACTGAGGGAGTCCTGGACTAAGGGGTCCTCGAGCGTACGACCTGTTATCCATGGGCCGGACTGATGGGCTGTGAAGACATGAAGGCCGAAGACTGCACCATGTCCAGATGGGACTCTACTTGGCGTGGAAGGCAAGCTTGGCGACCAAAGATTCCTTCTTATGTAACCGACTCCATGTAAACCCTATATCCCCTTGGTGTCTATATAAACCGAAGGGGATAGTCCGGAAAGGACACCACATATACTCATTACCATACCCATATAGGCTAGACTTCTAGGGTTTAGCCATTACGATCTCATGGTAGATCAACTCTTGTAATACTCATATTCATCAAGATTAATCAAGCAGGAAGTAGGGTATTACCTCCATAGAGAGGGCCCGAACCTGGGTAAACATCGCGTCCCCTGTCTCCCGTTACCATCGATCCTAGACGCATAGTTCGGAACCCCCTACCCGAGATCGACCAGTTTTGACACCGACAAGGGGCGCCTCCCACCTGGTTGGGGGGCAAGTCTCCCCCTCCTAGCTGCCGCCCCCCTCTAGATGCATCTAGGGGCCCGGCCCCTTCCCCCTTCACCCTATAAATAGTGTGTGTGTGTGTGGGGGGGGGAGGGCAGACGCATCTCTTCCCTCGGCGCAGCCCTCCACCCTCCAACACCTGCTCCTCCTCAGTAGTGCTTGGCGAAGCCCTGCCAGAGAACCGCAAGCTCCAACACCATGCCGTCGTGCTGCCAGAGCTCTCCCTCAACTTCTGCTCTCCCCTTGCAGGAGGATACGTCCCCGGGCTGTAGGTGTGTTGAACGCGGAGGCGTCGTTCGTTCGACGCTTGGATCGGGTCTTCCGTGATTTGAATCGCCGCGAGTACGACTCCATCAACCGTGTTCTTCTAACGCTTCCGCTTAGCGATCTTCAAGGGTATGAAGATGCACTCCCTCTCTCATTGCTAGTATCTCCTAGATTGATCTTGGTGACGCGTAGGATTTTTTTGACTTACTACTACGTTCCCCAATAGTGGCAATAGAGCCAAGTTTATGCGTAGATTCTATGCACGAGTAGAACACAAGAAGTTGTGGGCAATGATTTGTTCAATTTTCTTACCGTTACTAGTCTTATCTTGATTCGGCGGCATTGTGGGATGAAGTGGCCTGAACCGACCTTACACGTATGCTTATGTGAGACAGGTTCCACTGTCGTGGTTTTGTCACGGCAGATGTCCTAAAGAAAGGACTTAGTCGTGGAGCCATCGCAACGGGTTAGCTTGAAGGGGTTAAAGCGGACACAAGGACGCAAGAGAGTTTATACTAGTTCGGCCCCTTCAATGAAGGTAAAAGCCTATGTCTAGTTGTTATGGAATTGATGGGGTTTCGATGACTAGGGAGCCAACAAGCTTCGCCTATGTCTCGAGTTGTTGTCTGTTGTCCCTGAACCGCCGCCGGGTCGTCCCCTTATATACACGGGTGACTCCCGTCGGCTTACGGAGTCCCAATACCGGCTCATAGATGTGTCCAGTTTGGTCTCTACTTATTCCTAACTTACAATACAAGTTAACTACTAACGCCGGTTTCGGCTACAGGCCTTGAACCGACCATGGGCCTTGAGCCCTCCTCTGTCTTCTTGGGCTTTAACATACTTAACTACTGACGAAGTTAGCCCGGCCCAGATAGGCCAGTTTACGCCCAGTAGTAATATCCCCAACATTAGGCCCCAGATTGATTTGAACGGGTTCATGTCAATCCTTTTAATAAAAGCTTCATCTTCAACATCTTTTTATAATTTGGTAAACCGCCATGATGTCATCTTCTCTGATTGCTGTAAACCGGAGTGACGTCACCTGTCATAACGAAGCTATCCATTATGCTTCTTTGTTTAATAGATCGGCGGAAATCGAGGCGACAACTCCGTTTTGTGGCCCCTTGATTGTCGCGCCTGACTCATGTTCTTTCGCCTTATAAATAGGACCGAAGGGTCATTTCTTTTATCCTTCCGTGCCTTCTTCGTCTTCCTCGCGTCGCCAGCCTCGGAGCTCTGCCGCCGCCGTCGACCTCTGCCTCATCCTTGGCCGCTGCATCAACCTGAGCGCACCGGAACATCGCGGCAACCTTCCGCATCTTCCTCAGCTCCGGTAAATCCTCTATCCTTTCCCCCGCAGATCTGGCCTAGGGTTTCGCAGTTCTTCAGTGTTCATCGTCTGCATCTTGCTCATATGATAGATCTTTAAATGAATCTGCAAATCTTTACTCTGTCCAACGATAGTTGTTTGACCTTCGCCTTAACTTATGCATCTCAAACCATAGATCTATATGAACGTTTTTCTCATTGGTTCGGTACTGCTCCTTTGAACCTCTAAGCATTTATCTCTTTTCTGAACTTGCTTCAGATCCAATGCTGTAAAGAAATCTTGTGAAACCTGTTTCTGCGTACTTGTCCATCCGCAATCTCAACTTTTCAATGCTTAGATCAGGCGGTTTAACCTTATAAAAAAATTTCCAAACCGGTATATGCCATTAGTCCCCTTGTTGAACCGCCAGATGTTGGTTGCTTCATGAAACTCCGGTTCAGATAGTTCTGTCTCAGGTTTAACAGTGCACATACCAATGTACCTTGATCAAATGCATTTTTGAACCGGGACCTTCTACTTTGCAGATTCCATCATGGCCAAGCAAGTATATGAGTGCAATTGGGTTCCTTCTCGTGTCACAGAGGATCAACTGGACGATTTAGTCCTGATTGGCGCTTTAGGCAGTAAAGATACCATCCATTGGAGGGCTCCTGGCAAAGAATGCCCTCCCACACCTCGAGAAGGAGAGGTTGTTGTTTTCGTAGATCACTTAGCCCGGGGCTTTAAGCCGCCCGGTTCTAAATTTTACCGGGATGTTTTAGCCGATTTCCAACTCCATCCGCAAGACACTGGCCCCAACTCTGTTACAAATATGTGTCACTTCCAAGTTCTCTGTGAGGTGTTCTTTCAAGAGGAGCCCACAGTGGAATTGTTCAGAGACCTTTTCCATCTAAACCGCCGTACTGAGTTTACTGATGGCTCTAATACAGAGTTGGGTGGCGTGGCGATTCAGAAAAGGAAAGAGGTCACATACCCTCACGCCAAGCTGCACAGTCACCCCAAGGAGTGGAATCAGACATGGTTCTACTGCAAAGACACCTCCCCTGCTGGTGAGAATCCCTTGCCTGGCTTTCGTCCGGAGCGGCTCAGAAATACACACCCTTTTCCTTAAAGATTGACTGCCCAGGAGAGAAGCAAATATGCTCCCCAACTGTCAAAGCTCAGAGCCTTTATGGCCAGCGGTTTAACAGGGGTTGATCTCGCTCGCTATTGGATATCATGGAGCATACTGCCCCTTAGTCAGCGCTCCAGTTTGATGTGCGAGTATACTGACAATGTTGATGATCCACTGTGACATTCAAAAATCCAGCTCTCCGATGAAGAAATCACAGAGGCTGTAAATAAGATGCTGAATGAACCGGAACACGTCTGCGCTAGAACCGGCCTGCTTCCCTTCTGTGCCACCAACAAACCGCCAGCTATAAGATTTTGATTTTTCTCTTTGCTGAATCTGTTATTGATATGTCTGGTCATTGTTTAATATCAGTGTCTGCATAATCAGGGCAATGATCCATTTTGGAGCAAAAAACTGCCGCAGGAGAAACCAGAAAAACCAGACAAACCGGAAAGAGCAACCCGGCAAAAGACTAAAGCTGTGAAGAAGAATGCCCACAGAAAAAGAACCACTGCATCTTCTAATCCGGCCCCTGATGATGATGTGGATAATCCGTACTTTGAGGTAGAGCTTGACTCACTTGGTTTATTTTTCATGTGTCTTATTGATGATGATATTTGTCAGGATGATGCCGAAGCCAGCCACGCGGATGTTGCAGAGGTAATTATTCTCTCTTCTGATTCAGAAACTTTGCCTTCACAAAAAATCTGCCAGGCAAACCGGAAAGTTAAATTTTCTCATCCTCTTGCTTATTTGGATCCTAAATTTCTTATGAAGACCCAACAACACGAAGCTCGTCGCACAACCTGGCACAGCGGCCAGGTAGTTACCTCCGCCGGTTTACCGAATAGTCCGGTTCGGAAACGCCATTCAGAGGTCTCTAATTTTCTTGTCAGTGCTTGTCCTAAAGCGGGCTGCTTTCATCAACCTCTTAATCCGTCTGACTCCGATTACCAGGTTACTTCCCACTCATCTTCTGGCGAGTCATCGGCTACTCAGCTCCCACCGCTTAAAACGGTGCTTGGGTAAGCTATACTTATTGTGATGTTTGCAGTACATCGCCTTAGAACATATGCTGTATTTGATTTATTATTCTTTTCAGGGCCAAACCTAGGACAAGCAAGAAGGCCCGCCTGGACAAAACGGCGGAAGAAGATGTCGTTCTTGAAGCAGGCAAGACACCCAATGCTGAAGCGGCTATTCCTGAGGATATTCCCAACGATCCACCGCAGCAAGATGATGATCTTATTGCTGAAGAGAGACCTACTGATACCTCAGGTCCTATCCATCAGCCCACAGGTTCCATCCGGATTGAAAGCTCCACCGATCCAGCAAAACCTACTGATAAGCCAACAGCTCCAGTGCAAACCGGCGGTACCAAGGATGATGAGGTTGTCATTACTGGCACTGGCCATACTGAGCCAAGCAATCCTGTCGCTTTATCTAAACATTTTGCTAAGGAAGAATTTGTTGCCTTTGGCAAAGGCAAGTGGAACGCTGATCTGACGACTTACGCTGCTCTGAACGCCCAAGATATCCATTCCGGCTATTTGAACCGGCTGTATACCAGTCGTGACTATGAAGCCGGTCTGGTTAATATGATGAAAGATAAATATGAGGTAACTTCCATATGCTCCTTCCTGCTTGTATGCTTCCATTCTTGCTGACTCTCCTAGTCCCCAAGGGCCGGTTTGAAATACTCTTTCAAACCGGGACTTAATAATATAAATCTTGATGCTTTGAAATTCGCTGATGTAGCCCCAAGGGCCGGTTCAACTTAGCGTAGTTAAACCGGTACTTTAAGTAATTGAAACTGCCGCATCAGAATATATATGATCAAATAGCCATTAGCCCCCAAGTGCCAAGCTGAATACTTGTATTGATCTTGGGACTTTGTAAACAATTGAAAGATGAAGATCGAATATGCATTAGCCCCCAAGTGCTAAGCGCATAACTTGTTATGTGGTTGGTACTTGAATCCTTATACCGATTTGTTGAAGCATATATCTGTATACATGCAGGCGGAGCTGAAGACGAAAGAAAACCAAGTCATCGATCTTCAAGAAAACCTGAAAACCCAACAGGCTGAAACCTCCAAAGCAAAAGAGGAATTGGCCAGCGCTTTAAGCGCCATGGAACAACTTAAGGAGAACTTCAAGAAGAAACGGGCGGATTGGGCCACTGAAAAGTCCACTTTGATCAAACGAGCAGAGGATGCCGAGGCTGCACTAAAACCAGTGACGGATGAACTGACCAGCATAAAGCGGCACGTGCATGCCATGACCACTGCTATCTTTGGTAAGCCAGCTTGCCTTCTGAATTGGCTCTGCCTTCTTACAGAGTCGCCGGTTTATTAACCCTTTATGGTATTTCAGGGACACGCATTGGTCACTTGGGGTCAGATGTGCGGAAGAAATGGAAAGCCGCCTATACATTGGTGCAATTGTATACTGGTGCCCAGCGGATCATCTGTACCGCATCTCATAACACCGGCGTTTGAAGATACTCTGATGAAACTGTCAGTGCTTCCTGCCCGGGTTGAAGAGCTGAAGAAATCTACTACTCGAACCGGTGTAATCAATGCCTTAATCCAGGCAAAAGCCTGGGTGCCGGATTTTGATCCTATTAAAGTGGCTCAGGGCTATCCCAGCTTGAAGGAACACGGGTCAGAATTTGGTGAAGCGGATCTACGAGCAATAAACCGGGAGGTACGTCCGCTAGCTTGTCAGTTGGCTGAGGAAGCAGACTTGTCTCATTATCAAGCGCAATATGACAGTCAGAACAAGCGAATAGCTGCACCAATCCATGAATCGGAAAATCTGATCCCTCAAATCCGTAAGCATACTTACGATCCCGATATTGACCCGTCATTGCTGATCCATGATGAAGCTGTTTTTCAAGCATTAATGGGAATCGACTGGACAACTGTGGATTTCCAGCCACTGGGTAGAGAAACGGAGGCTGAAGCGGCGCAGGATGACCCACAACCATCAGGCCAGGCTGGTGACCAAGCTTGAACCGGAAGCCGGTTTTAAAATTGCCTCTCCTTTGTGAAAAACAATTATATTATTATGGGCACCATGTTGCCTTGTAATAGGCTAGCTGATACCTTTGATGTTGATATGCATTCGTGCATAATTTGTTCTTCCTATGGTAATGAACTTTCCAAAACACTTTCTGAAATGATAAATTCGTCAAGTGCCACCGCGGTTGTACCGTCAGGCGGAATATGATGTCTATATATATGAAATCAAAACATCCAAAATGAAATTTTAAATATATGATCAAATTTTTGAGATACATAATACCTGCCATCTTTGAGTGTGAAGTTGGCTTGGCCAATCTTGAAGCGGAGTTTTGCAAACCCACACTGTTGGAGGAGATAACAGCTCCTGTATATATATATATATATATATATATATATATATATATATATATATATATGACGCTGGTTTACCATGTAAACCGTGCCGGGTTATAATAAGCACCGAGTTACTCCATAAGAGGATGTTAACAACAAGGATCAAACCGGGCAAATAGTCTCCGGATTGACGTGAACTGTGTTCCGTCAATTGATTGGTTAAAAAACTTTGTCGGTTTAAAAAAATGCAATAAAAAGCAAAAAAAAACCCTTCAAAGAAAAGTGTGAAGCAAAAGCAATGACAAAACCGTTTGCCAAAAAAGTTTTATTTAAGTTGATCAAATGGCGTTACCATGGCCAAACACGACCAAGCTCCCGTTAGGTGTAACTATGGTTCTAGTCAGCCAGGTCCCCAAATGAAACCGTGGCATTTATGCCGACCAAATGGCATGGTCATGGTTCGGGTTCGACCAAGCCCCCAAGTGATTCTGTGGCCTTAGGACGATCAAGAGGCATGACTGGTTCAGACATGACCAAGTCCCCAAGTGATCTGGTGGCTCTCGCCTATCAAGAGGCATGGTATTGGTTCGGACACGACCAATCCTCCAAGTGATATACTACGATGCTTTTAGCAAAGCGAACTCAAAGGGTAAACCGGAAGCCGCTTTAAAACAACTCCGTGTGACCACACATGATGTAAAAGAACAGATACCCCGCTTTAGCTGAGGTTCCGGTTTATTATAGTTAATATATACATCGCTGTAATATGTACATAAGTAGAACCAATGGCTTAGGTATAATAAGGCTGAAGATGAGCTATGTTCCACGGCCTGTTAGTCTCCTCCTCTGATGTACGTGAGTCCTTATGTTCTCGAATATCGATCAGATAGTATGACCCGTTGTGCAGATTCTTGCTGACCATGAAAGGCCCCTCCCAAGGTGGGGATAACTTATGCATACCAGTCTGATCTTGGATGAGCCGAAGCACCAAATCTCCCTCCTGAAAGGTTCTGGTTCTGACCCAGCCATTGTGATAACGACGAAGATCCTGCTGGTAAATCGCCGATCGGTCGGCTGCGATGTCACACTCTTCATCCAACCGGTCCAAAGCATCTTGCCGTGCTGTCTCGTTGTCCGCTTCAATATAAGTCGTTACACGAGGTGAATCATGACGGATATCACTGGGGAGAACCGCCTCCGCTCCATAAACCATGAAGAACGGTGTGTATCCTGTTGATCTGTTGGGTGTTGTATTGATGCTCCATAGCACAGATGGTAATTCTTCTACCCAACAACCCGGCGTTCTCTGCAAAGGAACCATGAGCCGGGGCTTGATGCCTCTCAGGATCTCTTGATTAGCTCTTTCTGCTTGACCATTGGACTGTGGATGTGCCACTGATGAAACGTCGAGCCGGATGTGCTCCCGTTCGCAGAACTCCTTTATAGCACCTTTGGACAAATTGGTACCATTATCTGTGATAATACTGTGCGGAAAGCCAAACCAGAAAATCACCTTTTTGACGAACTGAACCGCCGTGGCCGCATCACACTTGCTAACAGGTTCTGCCTCCACCCACTTTGTAAACTTGTCAACTGCCACCAGGAGGTGGGTCTTCTTATCTTTGGACCTTTTGAAAGGCCCAACCATATCCAGCCCCCAAGTCGCAAACGGCCAAGTAATTGGAATCATTCTCAATTCTTCAGCCGGTACATGAGCACGTCTTGAAAACCTTTGGCAACCATCACATCGTCTGACCATATCCTCCGCATCAGCATGAGCAGTTAACCAATAGAAGCCATGGCGAAACGCTTTAGCCACCAGAGACTTTGAACCGGCGTGGTGACCACAATCTCCTTCGTGGATCTCACGCAAAATTTCACGGCCTTCTTCAGGGGACATGCAACGTTGAAAATCTCCTGATACACTGCAATGATGCAACTCGCCGTTGATGATAGCCATGGACTTGGATCGCCGGATTATCTGCCGGGCCAGAATCTCATCCTCTGGCAACTCGCCCCGGTTCTTGTACGCCAGGTAAGGAAGCGTCCAATCCGGAATAACATGAAGAGCTGCCACCAATTGAGCCTCCGGATCAGGAATAGCCAAATCCTCTTCACCAAGGGTCTTCACCGACGGGTCGTGCAGCACATCCAGAAAAACATTGGGCGGGACCGGTTTGCGCTGAGAGCCAGCCGGCTTAAAGTGTCCGCCGCTTCATTTTTCCGCCGGTCCACGTGGTCCACCTGATAGCCTTTGAAATAACCTGCAACAATATCCACCTCACGACGATATGCTGCCATGAGTGGGTCCTTGGAGTCCCAAGTGCCAGACACCTGCTGAGCCACAAGGTCCGAGTCACCGAAGCACTTAACTCGACTTAGATTCATCTCCTTAGCAATCCGGAGACCATGGAGCAAGGCTTCATACTCAGCTGCATTGTTAGTACAAGGGAACATTAAGTGGAGAACATAACAAAACTTATCACCTCGTGGGGAGGTTAATACGACTCCAGCCCCCGAGCCTTCCAATTGCCTGGATCCGTCAAAATGGATGGTCCAATACGTATGATCCGGCTTTTCTTCAGGTGCTTGCATTTCCGTCCAATCATTGATGAAATCAACAAGTGCTTGAGACTTAACCGCTGTCCGAGGCACATACTTCAAACCGTACGGCCCCAGCTCTATAGCCCACTTTCCAATCCGGCCAGTTGCTTCCCGGTTCTGGATGATATCTCCCAAAGGAGCAGAACTGACCACTGTAATTGGATGCCCTTGGAAGTATTGTTTAAGCTTCCGGCTTGCCATAAAAACTCCATACACCAGCTTCTGCCAATGCGGATACCTTTGCTTGGACTCAATGAGCACCTCACTGATATAATAGACCGTACGTTGAACCGGATGCTCCTTACCTGCCTCCTTTCACTCTACCACAATAGCCATGCTGACCGCCCGAGCATTAGCAGCAACATATAGCAGCAATGGCTCCTTGTCAATAGGCGCAGCGAGCACAGGCGGATTGGCCAATTGCCGTTTTAAGTCCTCAAATGCTTCATCAGCAGCAGAACTCCAGACAAACTGATCCGTCTTTTTCAACATCTGATACAAAGGGATTGCCTTCTCACCGAGGCGACTGATAAACCGGCTTAACGCAGCAATCCGGCCTGCCAGGCACTGAACATCATTGATACACTTCGGTTTAGCGAGGGAGGTGATGGTTGTGATCTTCTCCGGATTAGCCTCAATTCCCCTATTGGACACCAAGAAGCCTAATAACTTGCCCGCCGGTACACCAAAGACACACTTGTCCGGATTAAGCATCATCTTGTATGTCCTCAGGTTATCAAAGGTTTCCTTCAAATCATCAATCAGAGTCTCCTTCTCCCTGGACTTAACCACGATATCATCCACATAAGCATGTACATTACGGCCAATCTGCTCGTGAAGACAATTTTGTACACACCGTTGGTAAGTCGCTTGGGCACTCTTGAGCCCGAAGGGCATAGACACATAGCAGAAGGCTCCAAAGGGAGTTATAAATGCCGTCTTCTCCTGGTCCTTAACTGCCATTTTGATCTGATGATAGCCAGAATACGCATCCAAAAAACTTAAACGCTCACAGCCCGCCGTAGCATCAATAATTTGATCAATACGGGGGAGAGCAAAAGGATCTGCTGGACAAGCCTTATTAAGATCTGTGTAATCCACACACATGTGCCAGGTGCCATTTTTCTTGAGGACCAGCACCGGATTGGCAAGCCACTCAGGGTGAAAAACTTCAACAATAAAGCCAGCTGCTAAGAGCCTGGCTACCTCTTCTCCAATTTCCTTGCGTCTTTCTTCGTTAAACCGGCAGAGGAACTGTTTCACCGGTTTATATTTAGGATCCACATTAAGTGTGTGCTCAGTGAGTTGCCTCGGTACACCTGGCATGTCAGAGGGCTTCCATGCAAAAATGTCCCGATTCTCACGGATGAACTCGATGAGCGCGCTTTCCTATTTCGGATCCAAGTTGGCACTGATGCTGAACTGCTTGGACGAATCACCAGGTATGAAGTCAACAAGCTTAGTTTCTGCTGCCGATTTGAATTTCAGGGCCGGATCATGCTCCATAGTTGGCTTCTTCAACGGAGTCATGTCCGCCGGATCAACATTGTCTTTATAGTACTTCAACTCCTCGGTGGCACAAACCGACTCTGCATAAGCCACATCTCCTTCCTCGCATTCCAAAGCGATTTTGCGGCTTCCGTGAACCGTTATTGTCCCCTTGTGACCCGGCATCTTGAGCTGCAAATACACATAACAGGGCCGAGCCATAAACTTGGCGTAGGCCGGTCGCCCAAACAGGGCATGATATGGACTTTGGATTTTCACCACTTCAAATGTCAATATCTCCGACCTGGAATCATGATCATCCCCAAAGGCCACTTCCAGAGCTATCTTACCAACGGGATATGCTGATCTGCCAGGCACTACACCGTGGAATACTGTATTAGACGGTTTGAGATTCTTATCTGTTAGTCCCATACGACGGAAGGTCTCATAGTACAGGATGTTAATGCTACTCCCTCCATCCATGAGCACCTTGGTGAACTTGTAACCTCCCACCTGAGGCGCCACCACCAAAGCCAACTGACCCGGATTATCGACCTGGGGAGGGTGATCTTCGCTACTCCATATGATTGGCTGTTCAGACCAACGTAGATAATGGGGTATGGCCGGTTCAACAGAGTTGACCGCCCGCCTCTGAACTTTCCGGTCTCGCTTGTCCAAGCTAGTGGTGAAGACATGGTACTGCCCATCTGACGAGGCTGAACCGGTGCACCGATCCCAGGGGCTTCTGCTCGGTTTCCCTCCAGCGGATTGCCGGCTCTTGGTCCTGGAGTGTTGAAAAGGTCTCTGGCCTCGAAAACCGGAGGTAAGCGGGATCGGTGCTTCCTCCTCATGACTTCATGCGACGCGCTCTGGTCCAACATAAGCTTGTAGGCCTATGCATCTAAGGTGGCCAGCTCTGCGGCCATCCTGGTGTCCTCAGCCGCCAGATCCGCCTTGGCTTGGGTGATCTGTTCCTTTACCTTTGCAATCTCCGCGTTGTGAGCATCCTGATCCGGCGGATTAACTTCCGCCATAAGCACAGCCAACACATCAAATAGTTCTGATAGAACCTGAGCCGGCGGGCGCACAAGTCCTCCTGCCCCGGCAGCCGTCGCCGCTGCTGAACCGGAGACCGTTGCCGCAGCTGTCGAAGAATGAAGCGCTGCTTGTGTTCCGGCCATGAATATTCCAACCCGGTTGGGCAGATCAGAGGGGTTCGGAATACTATCGCCATCGGAACAACTCCCAATCCGGCCATCTTGTAGCTGATAAAGAGATTCGGTTTCTCCGGTTGAAGATTCGTCACCGGAACAAACGACGGTCGCGCCGCGAAATTCCGATCCATCCTCATAACTTCCTCCATGGATGACTCCCACGAAGGCACGCTTCATGGCCGGTTTAACCCGGGCAGATCGCGCATGCTGAGCCGTCTCGACGAGGTCGGTGCAGATGTCCGGCTCAGGGCCCGGTTCACCGATCTTGCCAATGAAAACGTGAATGCTACCAAAGGGGACCCGGTACCCGTACTCAATTGAGCCGGCCTCGGGGCCCCAGCCTGCGTCGTCGATGTAGAGCTTACCGCGACGACTCTTAGTCATCCGGCCTACAGCGTAGCCCTCGAGTCCTTCAAAGCGGCCCTCCAAGAACCGGAAACCATCATGCGACAGCCCCACAGTGGGCGCCAACTGTCGTGGTTTTGTCATGGCAGATGCCCTAAAGAAAGGACTTAGTCGTGGAGCCATCGCGACGGGTTAGCTTGAAGGGGTTAAAGCGGACACAAGGACGCAAGAGAGTTTATACTAGTTCGGCCCCTTCAATGAAGGTAAAAGCCTACGTCTAGTTGTTATGGAATTGATGGGGTTTCGATGACTAGGGAGCCAACAAGCTTCGCCTATGTCCCGAGTTGTTGTCTGTTGTCCCTGAACCGCCGCCGGGTCGTCCCCTTATATACACGGGTGACTCCCGTCGGCTTACGGAGTCCCAATACCGGCTCATAGATGTTTCCGGTTTGGTCTCTACTTATTCCTAACTTACAATACAGGTTAACTAGTAACGCCGGTTTACGGCTACATGCCTTGAACCGACCATGGGCCTTGAGCCCTCCTCTGTCTTCTTGGGCTTTAACATACTTAACTACTGACGAAGTTAACCCGACCCAGATAGGCCGGTTTACGCCCAGTAGTAATATCCCCAACATCCACCGATTGACATGCACTTGTTGCATAAGGTGGCTAGCAGGTGTCTGTCTCTCCCACTTTAGTTGGATCGGATTCAATGAAGAGGGTCCTTTTCAAGGGTAAATAGCAATTGGCATATCACCATTGTGGCTTTTTGCCTAGGTAAGAAATGTTCTTGCTAGGGACCCATAACAGCCACGTAAAACATGCAACAACAATTAGAGGACGTCTAACTTGTTTTTGCAGGGTATGCTATGTGATGTGATATGGCCAAAAGGATGTGATGAATTATATATGTGATGTATGAGATTGATCATGTTCTTGTAATAGGAATCACGACTTGCATGTTGATGACTATGACAACCGGCAGGAGCCATAGGAGTTGTCTTAATTTATTGTATGACCTGCTTGTCAATAAAAACGCCATGTAATTACTTTACTTTATTGCTAACCGTTAGCCATAGTGGTAGAAGTAATAGTTGGCAAGACAACTTCATGAAGACACGATGATGGAGATCATGGTGTCATGCTGGTGACGATGGTGATCATGCCGCACCTCGAAGATGGAGATCAAAAGCGCAAGATGATATTGGCCATATCATGTCACTTTATGATTTGCATGTGATGTTTGTCATGTTTACATCTTATTTGCTTAGAACGACGGTAGCATAAATAAGATGATCCCTCACTAAAATTTCAAGAAATGTGTCCCCCCTAACTGTGCACCATTGCGAAGGTTCATTGTTTCGTAGCACCAGTGATGATCGGGTATGATAGATTCTAACATTCGCATACAACGGGTGTAAGCCAGATTTACACATGCAAAACACTTAGGTTGACTTGACGAGCTTAGCATGTACAGACATGGCCTCGGAACACGAGAGGCCGAAAGGTCAAACATGAGTCGTATAGTAGATGCGATCAACATGGAGATGTTCACCGTTGATGACTAGTCCGTCTCATGTGATGATTGTGCATGGCCTAGTCGATTCGGATCATGTATCACTTAGATGACTAGAGGGATGTCTATCTGAGTGTGAGTTCATTAAATAATTTGATTAGATGAACTTAATTATCATGAACTTAGTCTAAAAAAATTGTCTTTACAATCTATCTTGTAGATCAAATGGCCCACAGTAATGTTGCCCTCAACTTCAACACGTTCCTAGAGAAAACCAAGCTGAAAGACGATGGTAGCAACTATACGGGATGGGTCCTTAACTTGAGGATCATCCTCATAGCTGCCAAGAAAGCATATGTCCTTGAATCATCGCTAGGTGACACACCCATTTTCCCAGCAACTCAAGACGTTATGAACGCCTGGTAGTCACGTAGTGATGATTACTCCCTGGTTCAGTGCGGCATGCTTTACAGCTTAGTACCGGGGCTCCAAAAGCGTTTTGAGAACCATGGAGCATATGAGATGTTCCAAGAGCTGAAAATGGTTTTCCAAGCTCATGCCTAGGTCATGAGATATGAAGTCTCTGACAAGTTCTACAGTTGTAAGATGGAGGAAAACTGTTATGCCAGCGAGCATATACTCAAAATGTCTGGGTTGCACCACCTCTTGTCTCAGCTGGGAGCTAATCTTCCAGATGACTCGTTCATTGATAGGATCCTCCAGTTGCTTCCTCCTAGCTACAAGAGATTTGTGATGAACTACAATATGCAAGGGATGGAGAAGTCCATTCCTGAGTTATATTCAATGCTGAAATCAGCGAAGGTGGAGATAAAAAAGGAACATCAAGTGTTGATGGTGAATAAGACCACTAGTTTCAAGAAAGTCAAGGGTAAGAAGAACTTCAAGAAGGACGACAAGGGAGTTGCCGTGCCCGGTAAGTCAGTTGCCGGGAAGAAGTCAAAGAAAGGACCCAAGCCTGAGACTGAGTGCTTTTATTGCAAAGGAAATGGTCACTGGAAGCGGAACTGCCCCAAGTACTTAGCGGATAAGAAGGCCGGCAACGCCAAAGGTATATATGATATATATGTTATTGATGTGTACCTTACCAACGCTCGTAGTAGCTCATGGGTATTTGATACCAGTGCCGTTGCTCATATTTGTAACTCAAAATAGGAGCTGCGGAATAAGTGGAGACTGGCGAAGGACGAGGTGATGATGCGCGTCAGGAATGGTTCCAAGGTCGATGTGATCGCCGTCGGCACGCTACCTCTACATCTACCTTCAGGATTAGTTTTAAACCTCAATAATTGTTATTTAGTGCCAGCTTTGAGCATGAACATTGTATCTGAATCTCGTTTAATGCGAGATGGCTACTCATTTAAATCCGAGAATAATGGTTGTTCTATTTATATGAGAGATATGTTTTATGGTCATGCCCCGCTAGTCAATGGTTTATTTTTTATTGAATCTCAAACGTGATGTTACACATATTCATAGTGCGTGCCAAAATATGTAAGGTCGATAATGATAGTCCCACATACTTGTGGCACTGCCGCCTTGGTCACATTGGTATCAAACGCATGAAGAAACTACATGCAGATGGACTTTTGGAGTCTCTTGATTTTGAATCATTTGACACGTGCGAACCATGACTCATGGGCAAAATGACCAAGACTCCGTTCTCCGGAACAATGGAGCGAGCAACCAACTTATTGGAAATAATACATACTGATGTATGCGGTCCAATGAGCATTGAGGGCTCGCGTTGGCTATTTTTATGTTCTCACCCTCACTGATGACTTAAGTAGATATGGGTATGTCTACTTAATGAAACACAAGTCTGAGACCTTTGAAAAGTTCAAAGAATTTCAAAGTGAGGTAGAGAATCAACTGACAGGAAAATAAAGTTCTTATGATCAGATCATAGAGGAGAATACTTGAGTCACGAGTTTGGCACACACTTAAGGAAATGTGGAATTGTTTCACAACTAACGCCGCCTGGAACACCTCAGCATAATGGTGTGTCTGAACGTCGTAATTGCACTCTATTGGATATGGTGCGATCTATGATGTCTCTTACCGATCTACCGCTATCATTTTGGGGTTATGCTTTAGAGACTTTCTGATGACCCACAAGTATAGGGGATAAATTGTAGCTCTTTTCGATAAGTAAGAGTGTCGAACCCAACGAGGAGCAGAAGGAAATGACAATTGGTTTTCAGCAAGGTAATGTCTGCAAGTGCTGAAATTGTAAGTAGCGGAGTAGTTTGATAGCAAGATAATTTGTAATGAGCAAGTAACGATAGTAGTAACAAAAGTGCAGCAAGGTAGCCCAATCCTTTTGAGGTAAAGGATGGGCCAAAACTGTCTCTTATGATAAGCAAATCGTTCTTAAGGGTACACGGGGATTTCATCTAGTCACTTTCATCATGTTGGCTTAATTCGTGTTCGGTACTTTGATAATTTGATATGTGGGTGGGCCGGTGCTTAGGTGCTGGTCTTACTTGAACAAACCTCCTACTTATGATTAACCCTCTGATACGTCTCCAATGTATCTATATTTTTTGATGTATTCATGCCATGTTTATAATATTCTTACATGATTTTGGTATGATTTGGTTAGAACTAACCTGGACTGGCTTTGTTTTCAGCAGAACTACCGTGGTGTTGTTTTTGTGTAGAAATAAAAGTTCTCGAATGCGCTGAAAATCAACGGAGATTTTTTTCTGGAAAATATAAAAAATACTAGAATGAAGAGTTACCGGAGGGGAGTCCCATGGGCCCCACGAGGGTGGAGGGCGCGCCCCCTGCCTCGTGGACTCCCTGTGCCCCCCTAACTTGTTCTCGATGCCAACCTCTCCTATAAATCCCCAAACATCTAGAACTTAACCTAGATCGGGAGTTCCACCGCCGCAAGCCTTTGTAGCCACCAAAAACCAATCAGGACCCTGTTTCGGCACCCTGCCGGAGGGGGGGATCCGTCACCGGTAGCCATATTCATCATGCCGACGCTCTCCATGACAAGGAGGGAGTAGTTCACCCTCGGGGCTGAGGGTATGTACTAGTAGCTATGTGTTTGATCTCTCTCTCTCATGTTCTTGATATGGCACGATCTTGATGTATCGCGAGCTTTGCTATTATAGTTGGATCTTATGATGTTTCTCCCCCTCTACTCTCTTGTAATGGATTGAGTTTTCCCTTTGAAGTTATCTTATCGGATTGAGTCTTTAAGGATTTGAGAACACTTGATGTATGTCTTGCATGTGCTTATCTGTGGTGACAATGGGATATTCACGTGATCTACTTGATGTATGTTTTGGTGATCAACTTGCGGATTCAGTGATCTTGTGAACTTATGCATAGGGGTTGGCACACGTTTTCGTGTTGACTCTCTGGTAGAAACTTTGGGGCACTCTTTGAAGTTCTTTGTGTTGGTTGAATAGATGATTCTGAGATTGTGTGATGCATATTGTATAATCATACCCACGGATACTTGAGGTGACATTGGAGTATCTAGGTGACATTAGGGTTTTGGTTAATTTCTGTCTTAAGCTGTTATTCTAGTACGAACTCTAGGATAGATTGAACGGAAAGAATAGATCGATCAAAAAGGATAACTTTGAGGTGGTTTCGTACCCTACAATAATCTCTTTGTTTGTTCTCCGCTATTAGTGACTTTGGAGTGACTCTTTCTTGCATGCTGAGGGATAGTTACACTGGTGCACGTCGGTCTTGAACAAACGGTTTTAACCCCTTTCCGTGACGGCATATGGAACCGTCTCCAAGTGAGTGTGGGCGATAGGGGCGTCCTTCCCACACGACCCAGGAACTGTCGGGGATAGGGAGCCTTGATGCATACAGTTGTCCCTGTATAACCATTTCCGATATCTCGAATATCCTAGACGCTTCATCCTTGCCACTCATTTGTGCTTGCATTGCCATCGCAGTCGAAGTTTTGTGGTTCTGCCTAAAACCAGGCAGATTCCAGCCACAACACTTTTCTAGGCAGATTCTAGGCACGGGAGATTTAAGATGCCCGACACATCACAAACAGTTCATGATTATAAACCGTGTACGATAGGAAGACAATCACACACATTTAGTTTTCCCGCACTGTATGTGATAGTGCCTGACATCACACACGCTTTGCAAACGGCAACTGTGTGCATGCTTGCACACGTTTCCTCTCTGTGAACCATCTCGGATTATGGTGTATATCGCAAACATTTGTGTTTTACCAACCGTGTGTGCCGTAATGACCTGCACAACGTAATTTTTCCCTAATTTAATTGCTGCTATTTAAAATTGTACCTAATTTAAACTTGAAAGTAGGCTATAGCTTTTTTCATATCCATCAGGTTCAAACAACCAATGCATTATTTGATTCACAAGTACATATGTTTAAGAATTACAGAAGCACCAAATAAAGAATGATGTACCAGGGTTCTATACTTGTACTATTACAGATGGTAAAGAAAGAGGCGACAGACATTCCAGTTGCTGAACAAGGTGAAGCGGAATGGACCTATTGTGCTCTCCTGGATGCAGAAGGCATGCATGACTCTAGTCCAACCCCTTGTGATGGTCGGCCGCCAATCATGTAGTTTGAGAGGTAATCTTGAGTAAACTGCTTCAGGTTCCACTGCAAAAGAAAAAAGATTCAGATATTGTCATCTAACACAACCAATTACGGGCAGTAAAAAGAAGGCTACATGGTTCTTACTTACCATCCTGCAGTTCACTGTTGTCTTGCATAAAGTGTAAACAAATAGTTTGATTGACAACTTTTGACCCATTCCTGTAACAATCTTTATCAGTTTCCTCACTTGATGTTGGTTCATGAATATCTCATTGCCCCATACGAAGAAAGGGTCGAAGTGTGGATCTTTGGCAATGATATATGTACCTAAAAGCACCAAGTTAATATTAGAAGCTAAACAACAATTGAAAAATGATGTAGTACAACACTCCATCCATCCCATTATATAAGGTTTTATTACATGTATATCTAGACATCATCAGAACATTAAGGTAACACTCTTCCTTGTTGCTATGTAGCCTAGGATTGCATATTTAGTCATTCAGTACAATGCATGTTGCTAAAAAACAATTGAAAAACGAAAAGGCATGTTAACTGCAATATCCTTAACAGCAACCAAATATCGTAACTCATAGTGGTATTGTTGAAACTGTTATTGATGAAATTGAACTTCACAGCAAATAGTTGCACATATAGAGCATCACATTGTGAAGAACTGAAATAAACAAGTCATAAGGACATCTCTAGGTGATCCTTAAAAAGTTAAAGGACTAAAACCCTTAGTGGATATATATATACTCCAGCAATTTTTGGCCTTTTCTAGTCGACCCCCTAAACTTAAGGTTGTAAAGTTCAATTTGATCAAGTTCAAAGCAGGTTCAACCAAAAGTAGCATGCATTCAAACATAAACATAGATAGTTTTGCATAACCGAACATAAAACATAAATTTAAACTAAGCTAAACTACTTTCGGTCAAAGTAGAGGTCGAGCCAATCCTTCCTCGTGATGTGCGGTGTGCCGTGAGCCGGGTCCGGTCCAGTACCGTCGTCGGGGTCGTTGGGGAAGGCACTCCTCCACTCGTCGACGTCGATCTCCTCGTCCTCGGAGCCCACCTCGATGCCCTCCGCGCCGCCGCCTTCGACCTCGTCATTAGAGGAGACCGCGATAACCTCGCCGCCCTCCACATCGCCGTCCTCGCCGCCTTCGACCTCGTCATCAGAGGAGAGCGTGATAACCTCGCCTCCCTCCACGCCGGCAAAGATCGCCCACTCCGCATCCACGAGCTCTGGGTGCTGTCGGCGGAGCTCTTGCATGTAGGCCTCGTCGGCGGCCTTGGCCTCGAGATGCTCCCACGCCTCGTGGTCCTCCTGCGCCATAGCCGAGCTCACCACCCCTGGCTCCGGCGGAACGAGGTGGACCAGACGTGTGCCAAAGGGGAAATTGAGCCTAGCTGCCGCGCCGTGGTAGCGGACCTGCCAGCGGTCGTACTCCATGGCCGCGAGCTCGGCCGTGTGGAAGCTACCGAGCCACCGGCAGGTGTGGGTCTCTCGATCTGTAATATCGGTGACCCACATCCCCCACCATCGCTGACGGACCCCGAAGTAGGACTTCGTCGGCTGCCGAGTCCGGGGGAGGACGGGGAAGTCCTCGAATAGGCGTAGGGGCGCGCCGGCGGGCAGATCGGGGGACCGGCGATGGCGGATCGGGCCCGCGGAGGACGAGGGGACACCTCGGCGGCCACCTTGCTGGCGTCGGGCGAAAAGGCCGCGATAAACCTCTTTTTGGCCATTGGCTACTCGAGATCCCCGGCACACATGCATAGGTTGAGGATGGAGGCGCCGGCGATGGCGGCGACCTACCAATTGTTTCGAGGGTTGTGTGTGTCTATGTTAGCGGAGGTAGTGTTTGAGGAAATACCACGGCAACTAAAGTTTTTACTAGGCGGGAGTAACAAGGCGGGGCTACTGAAAATTTGGATCAAGGGCGAGCAGATATTTTTGAGATTGCGAGGGATGCAGAGGTGGAAGTAAAATGTCGGGGCTACTAAAAATTTGAATCAAGGGACTGAAGCATAGCGGGAGTAACAAACATCGCACACGGTTCGCACATACTAATCGTGTGCTATCAAACATTAAAACCTTCCAGGTGATAGATATTTTCGAGAATTCGAGGGATGCAGAGGCGTGAGTTTTGGGGGAGCGAGCTAGTGTGCTTGACACGCCGGCTGTGGACTGTAGCCGACGCACCTTCTCGCGTAAGCCATAGGCGTACTATACACCGACGGTGCTCCAAGATATTTTGTACTACATCTCACACGGTTGGTGAGAATACACTGTGTGGGATCTACTTGATTTGAATTACAAAATGGGGTCACAGCGGCAATGGACGGTGTTTGAATTGCTAGACATTTTATCTGCAGTGAACATGCAACTATATGTGTGTAGTAAAAGAATTGGAATTATTCAGGGTTCGTTTGGACATTTCATACACTAAACTGGTTTTCTAGCCATTTCAGGTGCACAATTCAAAATTAAACTACATGTACATGCTCCGGTGCATACAAATTGGTTGAAAAATCAAATATGTGTCCTTCAGTGCATGCTAAGGTCCCATGGAAGAAATGGGAATGAATTTTTCGGGGTTCGTTTGGCCTTTTTTATACATTAACTGGGTTTTCTAGACATTTTATGTGCATAATTCAAATTTGAACTACAAGCACATGGTCCAATGCGCCAAAGTTGGTTGAAAAATCACATGTGTGTCCTTGGGTGAATTTCTAGGTCCCATGCAAGAGATGGGAATGAAATTCAAACACCATGTCACTATTGATTGCCGGCAAAATGTTGAGATGCCTGGTTTTTAAATTCTACTAAATCCAAAACTCGTCTGAAATTCATGAAACTAGGCATGTTATCATGGAGCGGCGTCAACATGCCGTGGTGAAAATTTTGTCCCATTTGGGGAAGGTTCGGGTATAAGCTTCTCACAAACCAGAGCTTCTCACAACAAGCATGATGGTTTCGATAGGGAACGTACCACCTTTGGTGTCGGGACGATATCCATTGCCTCTTATTGCTTTCAAAAAATTTCCAGTGTCAACATAGAACAACCGGAGTGTTGTGTTCAATCTTGGAAATTTTCGGGGTTCGTTTGGCCTTTTTTATACATTAACTAGGTTTTCTAGGCATTTTATGTGCATGATTCAAATTTGAACTATGAGCACATGCTCCAATGCACCAAAGTTGGTTGAAAAATCACATGTGTGTCCTTGGGTGAATTTCTAGGTCCCATGCAAGAGATGGGAATGAAATTCAAACACCAGGGCACTGTTGATTGCCGGCAAAACGTTGAGATGCCTTGTTTTTAAATTCTATTAAATCCAAAACTCGTCCATGAAACTTGGCATCCTATCATGGAGCGGCATCATATGCCGTGTTAAAAAATTAGTCCCATTTGGGGCAGGTTCGGGTATGTGCTTCTCACAACAAGCATGATGGTTTCGGAAGGGAACGTCCCACCTTTGGGGACGAAACGATATCCATTGCCTCTTATTGCTTTCAAAAAACTTCTCATGTCAACATAGAACAACAAGAGTGTTGTATCAAATTTTGGGATTTTTGGGTTTCGTTTGGACATTTTTATGCATTAACTGAGTTTTCAATGCACTTATGTGCATAATTAAAATTTGAACTACATGCACATGCTCCAGTGCATATAAATTGGTTGAAAAATTAAATCTGTGTCCATGGGTGCATGCTTAGGTCCCATGCAAGAACTGGGAATGAATTTCAAACACTAGGGCACCGTTGATTGCCGGCAAAACATTGAGATGCCTCGTTTTTAAATTCTAATAAATCCAAAACTCATCTGAAATTCATGAAACTTGGCATGCTTTCATGGAGCGGCATCAACATGCTGTGGTAAAAATTTTGTCCTGTTTGGGGCAGGTTTGGGTATATGCTTCTCACAAACCAGAGCTTCTCACAAGAAGCATCATGGTTTCGGTAGGGAACGTCCCACCTTTGGGGACGAAACGATATCCACTATCTCTTATTGCTTCCAAAAATTTCTCGTGTCAACATAGAACAACAGGAGTGTTGTGTCATTTTTTGTGATTTTTTGGGGTTCTTTTGCACATTTTTATGCATTAACTGAGTTTTCAATGCATTTATGTGCACAATCCAAATTTGAACTACATGCACATGCTCCAGTGCATATAAATTGGCTGAAAAATCAAACCTGTGTCCTTGGGTGCATGCTTAGGTCCCATGAAAGAAATGGGAATGAATTTCAAACACCAGGGCACCGTTGATTGCCGACAAAACATTGAGATGCCTGGTTTTTAAATTCTAGTAAATCCAAAACTCGTCTGAAATTCATGAAACTTGGCATGCTATCATGGAATGGCACCCGACATGGTGTGGTATTTTTCGTGCCCATTTTGAGAGAAGGCGCACTCGAATAATGACAGCCAACAAAGGCATTTTGAAAAAATAGCTGCCACTTTAATATCTCAAACATTTGTATAATTCAAACCGTGTGCGTTCTGTTAACATTCATGTGATGCCACATGTCTTGGTTTTAATGGTTGTAGGAGGTGCTGTGCGGACAGTTGCTTGACCTTGACTGAACGGGAGGCATGCGAGCGTAGTCCGGTGCACAGGATGACCGAGAGGCGTGCAAGCTGTCCTCCAATGCGCAGGCTCACCAGGAAGCATGCGAGCTGTACGCTGCGCAGGCTCACTGAGAAGCGAGCCCTTTGACTTCCATGGCCACCCGCCTTCCACTCCATTAATGGTGCCTGGGCCGCTGTTTAATACGGACGACCTTACTGTTCACCTCCCATTCCCCTCCCCCCCGCAGACCTCCACCGTCATGGCGCAAAATGATCATCTGCCACTAGTCTTCAAGTTTGGTGAAGTCGAATCCGAGCCGGAGGAGATAAAAAATAAGGAGGAATGGGGCCTCATGGACATGGCCCAAAACGAGCTGGCCGTGGCGGTTGCTTCCCCCGCTCCCGTCCCAGCTCCCATCTCCGCGCCCGCGCCAGCGACCATCCCCGTAGCATTGACGGGCTGGTTGCCGAGCACTATCGCAGAGTTGGAAGCCGCGGGCATCAGCGAGGTCTCCGCAGACCCGCGCGAGCCCGTGTACATGCCAGAGCCAGCGCCCGTTCCCGTGCGCGCCCCTCCACCCACCGTGGCCCCAGCCCCGTGCGTTTGGCTGCACCCGCCGCGCCCGTGCGCGCCCCTCCACCCACCGCGGCGCCGGTCCCCGTGCGTTTGGCTGCACCCGCTGTCGGTGTCAAAACCGACGGATCTCGGGTAGGGGGTCCCGAACTGTGCGTCTAGGATCGATGGTAACAGGAGAGGGGGACACAATGTTTACCCAGGTTCGGGCCCTCTCTATGGAGGCAATACCCTACTTCCTGCTTGATTGATCTTGATGAATATGAGTATTACAAGAGTTGATCTGCCACGAGATCGTAATGGCTAAACCCTAAAAGTCTAGTCTGGCTATGATTATCCAAGAGTATCTACGGACCTAGACCTCTGGTTTATATAGGCATCGGAAGGATCTAGGGTTACACAAGGTCAGTTACTAATAAAGGAATCTTCATAGTTGATCCCCAAGCTTGCCTTCCATGCCAAGGAGAGTCCTATCCGGACACGGGTAGAGTCTTCGGTCTTTGTATCTTTACGGCCCATCAGTCCGGCCCATATCCAATAGATTGGACACTCGAGGAACCCTTAGTCCAGGACTCCCTTGGTAGCCCCTGAACTAGGCTTCAATGACGATGTGTCCGGCGCGCAGATTGTCTTCGACATTGCAAGGCGGGTTCCACTTTCCGAACACTCCAAGATAATCTTCGGATAAATGAAGGTGTCTAGATTTGCAACACAAGTACCACACACGACTACAGGGAATATAATATTTCACGAGTCTCATCTGCTGACAACTTTTTGCAAGATGACATCATGTCTGTCCGGTCACTATATCGAACCGTTTTTGTCCCCCGTTTCGTGTTTCGAGATGCGGTTTTCATTGACACGTCTTGTCCAAGTAGAGATTTTGTCCCCTTATTGCGGGATTCTCATCAATACGGGTATGGGTAACCCAATCATGCCGTTTACATAGCCCTTGGGAATAGGCGAGTTTTAGGGCGAGTGGGGAGGCGTTCGATATTCACTGCCCTTATAAGGGGATAAGGATTCCCCCTTCTTCTCCCACACCTTCTCTCTTCCTCTGCCCTTCCACTCTTGAGCGCGCCCAAGTTCTCATCTTTTCCCCACTCGAGCAAGCACTCAACCATGTCTAGATTCGGAGGTCAAGGCAAGTGGATGGCCTCCTCCGTCAAGGAGAACGACATTACCGAGCTTCGGGCGGCCGGGTATCTGGCGAAGTAAATCGCCCACCGTCTTCCAGCCCAGGGGCAAGTCGTCCCCACACCGAAGCCCAACGAGAGGGTGGTATTCATCCCTCATTTCCTCCGCGGGCTAGGGTTTCCACTCCACCCTTTCGTTCGCGGGCTGATGTTCTATTACGGGCTAGACTTCCATGATCTATCCCCGAACTCTTTCCTCAACATCTCGGCGTTCATCATCGTGTGTGAGGCCTTCCTCTGCATCCATCCCCACTTCGGGTTGTGGCTCAAGGTCTTCAACGTGAAGCCGAAGGTGGTGGATGGCCAACACGTGGAGTGCAGAGGCGCCATGGTGAGCAAGCTGACCAATGTCTCCTGGCCAAAAGGCACTTTCGTGGAGACTATCAAGGAATGCCAGAAATAGTGGTTCTACATCATAGAACCCCGCGGCGCCACCTAGGCCACAGCTGCGGAATTCAACTCCGGCGCTCCCATGTGACTCACCTCCTGGGTCGAGAAGAGCCTAAATTGGTCTTCGTCAGATAAGCTGATAGCGCCGCAGACACGCGTTCAAAGCATGGTGGACAAAGATATCAAGCTCATCGACGTAATCCAGGTGATGCTAGTTCGCCGGACTCTCCCGTGCCAAAGCCGAGGTCTCCCTTTATGGGAGTTCAATCCGAAGACGCACCATACCCTGAAGAGGCTCTTCGAAACCACTCACGAAGATGCCTGGAAGTTGCTCTTCAAGGGCAACGAGACACCGCCAGCCACAGACTCGGACGGCGGGCACGACATTAACCACCTCTCCAACGAGGTATGTTTTTTAACGCGTCCTCTACTTGCTTGTTTCAAGGATGATATCTGAGCTTTTATTATCATCACTTCTTCAGGAATGGATGGAGAGGGTGAAGCGGATCCAGTGCCTGGCTCCGCTGCCTGAAGAACCAGTCATCCCGCGTCTAGCGAAGATGCTGGTACCGGCGCCCTATAAGGCGCCGGAGAAGAAGGCCAAGGGGAAGGCCAAGGGGGTCTGGAGTGGCCACTAGTGAAACCTACGGCCCACCGTAATACTTATGCTCTTGAGAGAAGCCACTAGTGAAACCTACGGCCCCCGGGTCTATCTTCCATCATATTAATCTTCCAACACTTAGTTATTTCTATTGTCGTTTATTTTACTTTGCATCTTTATTTCTCTTTATCATAAAAATACCAAAAATATTATCTTATCATATCTATCAGATCTCACTCTCATAAGTGACCGTGAAGGGATTGACAACCTCTTTATCGTGTTGGTTGCGAGGTTCTTATTTGTTTGTGTAGGTGCGTGGGACTCGAGCGTGATCTCCTACTGGATTGATACCTTGGTTCTCAAAAACTGAGGGAAATACTTACGCTACTTTGCTGCATCACCCTTTCCTCTTCAAGGGAAAACCAACGCAGTGCTCAAGAGGTAGCAACAAGGATTTCTGGCGTCGTTGCCGGGGAGATTCACGCCAAGTCAAGTCAAGATTTGACTCCCAACAATGAGCCATTTCTGGCGCCGTTGCCAAGTCAAGACATACCAAGTACCCATCACAAACTCTTATCCCTCGCATTACATTATTTGCCATTTGCCTCTCGTTTTCCTCTCCCCCACTTCACCCTTGCCTTTTTATTCACCCTCTCTTTTTCCGTTCGCCTCTTTTTCGCTTGCTTCTTGTTTGCTCGTGTGTTGGATTGCTTGCTTGTCACGATGGCTCAAGATAATACTAAATTGTGTGACTTTGCCAATACCAACAACAATGATTTTCTTAGCACTCCGATTGCAACTCTTACCGATGCTGAATCTTGTGAAATTAATGCTGCTTTGTTGAATCTTGTCATCAAAGATCAGTTCGCCGGCCTTCCTAATGAAGATGCCGCTACCCATCTAAACAACTTTGTTGATTTGTGTGATATGCAAAATAAGAAAGATGTGGATAATGATATTGTTAAATTGAAGCTATTTCCATTTTCACTTAGAGATCATGCTAAAGCTTGGTTTTTGTCTTTGCCTAAAAATAGTATTGATTCATGGAATAAGTGCAAAGATGCTTTTATCTCTAAGTATTTTCCTCCCGCTAAAATCATCTATCTTAGAAATGATATTATGAATTTTAAGCAACTTGATCATGAACCCGTTGTACAAGCTTGGGAGAGGACGAAATTAATGATATGTAATTGCCCTACACATGGTCTGAATCTTTGGTTGATTATACAAAAAATTTATGCCGGATTGAATTTTGCTTCTAGAAGTCTTTTAGATTCAGCCACGGGAGGCACTTTTATGGAAATCAAATTAGGAGAAGCTACTAAACTCCTAGATAACATTATGGTTAATTATTCTCAATGGCACAACGAAAGATCTACTAGTAAAAAAGTGCATGCAATTGAAGAGATTAATGTTCTGAGTGGAAAGATGGATGAACTTATGAAATTGTTTGCTAATAAGAGTGTTTCCTATGATCCTAATGATGTGCCTTTGTCTACCTTGGTTGATAATAATAATGAATCTATGGATGTGAATTTTGTTGGTAGGAACAATTTTGGTAACAACGCATATAGAGGTAATTTCAATTCTAGGTCGTTTCCTAGTAATTCCTCTAATAATTATGGTAATTCCTACACCAATTCTTATGGAAATTTTAATAAGATGCCCTCTGAATTTGAGACTAGTGTTAAAGAGTTTATGAATTCACAAAAGAATTTCAATGCTTTGCTTGAAGAAAAAATGCTTAAGGTTGATGAATTGGCTAGGATCGTTGATAGAATTTCTCTTGATGTTGATTCTTTGAAACTTAGATCTATTCCACCTAAGCATGATATCAATGAGTCTCTCAAAGCCATTAGAATTTCCATTTATGAGTGCAAAGAAAGAACCGCTAGCATGCGTGCTAATAAAGATTGCTTTGTGAAAGCGTGTTCTTCTAGTTTTCATGATAATAAAGATGAAGAACTAAAAATGATTGATGTGTCCCCTATTAAATCTTTGTTTTGCAATATGAATCTTGATAATGATGGGACTGAAGATGAGCCACCTTTACCTAGAAGGCGTTCCAAAAATTCGGAGTTTTTAGATCTTGATGCAAAATTGGTAAAAGTGGGATTGAAGAGGTCAAAACTTTAAATAGCAATGAACCCACTATTTTGGATTTCAAGGAATTTAATTATTATAATTGCTCTTTGACCGATTGTATTTCCTTGTTGCAATCCGTGCTAAATTCTCCTCATGCTTATAGTCAAAATAAAGCTTTTACTAAACATATCGTTGATGCTTTGATGCAATCTTATGAAGAAAAACCTGAGTTGGAAGTTTCTATCCCTAGAAAACTTTATGATGAGTGGGAACCTACAATAAAAATAAAAATTAAAGATCATTAGTGCTATGCTTTGTGTGATTTGGGTGCTAGTGTTTCCACGATTCCAAAAACTTTGTGTGATTTGCTAGGTTTCCGTGATTTTGATGATTGTTCTTTAAACTTGCACCTTGCGGATTCCACTATTAAGAAACCTATGGTAAGAATTAATGATGTTCTCATTGTTGCAAATAGGAACTATGTGCCCGTAGATTTCATTGTTCTTGATATAGATTGCAATCCTTCATGTCCTATTATTCTTGGTAGACCTTTCCTTAGAACGATTGGTGCAATTATTGATATGAAGGAAGGGAATATTAGATTCCAACTTCCGTTAAAGAAATGCATGGAACACTTCCCTATAAATAAAATTAAATTACCATATGAATCTATTATGAGAACCACTTATGGATTGCCTACCAAAGATGGCAATACCTAGATCTATCCTTGCTTTTATGCCTAGCTAGGGGCATTAAATGATAGCACTTGTTGGGAGGCAACCCAATTTTATTTTTATTCCTTTATTTTTTCTCCTGTTTAGTAATAAATAATTTATCTACCCTCTGTTTTGGTTGTGTTTTTTGTGTTTAATTAGTGTTTGTGCCAAGTAGAACCGTTGGGAAGACTTGGGGAAAGTCTTTTTGATCTTGCTGTAAAAAACAGAAACTTTAGCGCTCACGAGAATCACTGCCATTTTTATTTGGAAAGTGATATTTAGTTAATTATTTTTGCAGATGATTAATAGATAAATTCCTCACGTGCAGAAATTTACTTTAGAATTTTTGGGGTTCCAGAAGTTTGCGTTAGCTACAGATTACTACAGACGGTTCTGTTTTTGACAGATTCTGTTTTTCGTGTGTTGTTTGCTTATTTTGATGAATCTATGTCTAGTAAAAGAGTTTATAAACCATATAGAAGTTGAAATACAGTAGGTTTAACACTAATATAAATAAAGAATGAGTTAATTACAGTACCTTTAAGTGGTGTTTTTTTTTCTTTCGCTAACGGAGCTCACGAGATTTTCTATTTAAGTTTTGTGTTGTGAAGTTTTCAAGTTTTGGGTAAAGATTTGATGGATTGTGGAACAAAGAGTGGCAAGAGCCTAAGCTTGGGGATGCCCATGGCACCCCAAGTTAAAATTCAAGGACACCAAAAAGCCTAAGCTTGGGGATGCCTCGGAAGGCATCCCCTCTTTCGTCTTCGTCTATCGGTAACTTTACTTGGAGCTATATTTTTATTCACCACATGATATGTGTTTTGCTTGGAGCGTCTTGTATGATTTGAGTCTTTGATTTTTAGTTTACCACAATCATCCTTTCTGTACACACCTTTTGAGAGAGACTCTCATGATTTCAAATTTATTAGAATACTCTGTGTGCTTCACTTATATCTTTTAGAGCACGGCGGTGGTTTTATTTTATAGAAATAATTGATCTCTCATGCTTCACTTATATTATTTTGAGAGTCCTTTAGAACAACATGGAAATTTGCTTTAATATAAAAACTTTCATAGATGTGCATTGAATACTATGAGAAGTTTGATACTTGATAATTGTTTTGAGATATGGAGATGGTGATATTAGAGTCATGCTAGTTGAGTAGTTGTGAATTTGAGAAATACTTGTGTTGAAGTTTGTGATTCCCGTAGCATGCACGTATGGTGAACCGTTATGTGATGAAATTGGAGCATGATTTATTTATTGATTGTCTTCCTTATGAGTGGCGGTCGGGGACGAGCGATGGTCTTTTCCTACCAATCTATCCCCCTAGGAGCATGCGCGTAATACTTTGTTTCGATAACTAATAGATTTGCAATAAGTATGTGAGTTCTTCATGACTAATGTTGAGTCCATGGATTATACGCACTCTCACTCTTCCACCATTTCTAGCCTCTCTAGTATCGCGCAATTTTCACGGGTACCATAAACCCACCATATACCTTCCTCAAAACAGCCACTATACCTACCTATTATGGCATTTCCATAGCCATTCCGAGATATATTGCCGTGCAACTTTCTACTGTTCCATTATTATGACATGCTTCATCATTGTCATATTGCTTGCATGATCATGTAGTTGACATTGTATTTGTTTCAAAGCCACCATTCATAATTCTTCATACATGTCACTCATGCATCATTGCACATCCCGGTACACCACCGGAGGCATTCACATAGAGTCATATTTTGTTCTAATTCTTGAGTTGTAAGTAAATCAAGTGTGATGATCATCATTATTAGAGCATTATCCCAAGTGAGGAAAGGATTATGGAGACTATGATTCCCCCATAAGTCGGGATGAGACTCCGGACGAAAAAAAGAAAAAAAGGCCCAAATTAAAAAAATGTGAATGAGAGAAAAAGAGAGAAGGGACAATGCTACTATCCTTTTTCCACACTTGTGCTTCAATGTAGCACCATGTTCTTCATATAGAGAGTCTCATGAGTTATCACTTTCATATACTAGTGGGATTTTTTCATTATAGAACTTGGCTTGTATATTCCAATGATGGGCTTCCTCAAAATGCCCTGGGTCTTCGTGAGCAAGCAAGTTGGATGCACACCCACTTAGTTTCTTTTGTTGAGCTTTCATATATTTATAGCTCTAGTGCATCCGTTGCATGGTAATCCCTACTCACTCACATCGATATCTATTGATGGGCATCTCCATAGCCCATTGATACGCCTAGTTGATGTGAGACCATCTTCTCCTTTTTGTCTTCTCCACAACCACCATTCTATTCCACCATAATGCTATATCCATGGCTCACGCTCATATATTGCATGAAGATTGAAAAAGTTTGAGAACATCAAAAGTATGAAACAATTGCTTGGCTTGTCATCGGGGTTGTCCATGATTTAAATATTTTGTATGGTCAAGATAGAGGATAGCCAGACTATATGATTTTGTAGGGATAACTTTCTTTGGCCATGTTATTTTGAGAAGACATGATTGCTTAGTTAGTATGCTTGAAGTATTATTATTTTTATGTCAATATTAAACTTTTATCTTGAATCTTTCGGATCTGAACATTCATGCCACAATAAAGAAAAAATTACATTGAGAAATATGTTAGAAAGCATTCCACATCAAAAATTCTTCTTTTATCATTTACCTACTCGAGGATGAGCAGGAATTAAGCTTGGGGATGCTTGACACGTCTCCAACGTATCTATAATTTTTGATTGCTCCATGCTATTATATTATCTATTTTGGATGTCAATGGGCTTTATTTTACACTTTTATATCATTTTGGGACTAACTTACTAATCGGAGGCCCAGCCCAAATTGCTGTTTTTTTGCCTATTTTAGGGTTTCGCCGAAAAGGAATATCAAACGGAGTCTGAACGGAATGAAACCTTCGGGAACATGATTTTATCAACAAACGTGATCTAGAAGACTAGGAGTGGGCGTCAAGAAACGATCGAGGAGGCCACGAGGCAGGGGGGCGTGCCTACCCCCCTGGGCGCGCGCTCCACCCTCATGGGCCCCTCGTTGCTCCACCGACATACTTCTTCCTCCTATATATATCCACGTACCCCCAAACATCCAGGAGCACCGCGAAAACCTAATTCCACCGCCGCAACCTTCTGTACCCGAGAGATCCCATCTCGGGGCCTTTTCCGGAGCTCCGCCAGAGGGGGCATTGATCACGGAGGGCCTCTACATCAACTCCATGGCCTCTCCGATGATGTGTGAGTAGTTTACTTCAGACCTACAGGTCCATAGTTATTAGCTAGATGGCTTCTTATCCCTCTTTGGATCTCAATACAAAGTTCTCCTCGATCTTCTTGGAGATCTATTCGATGTAATTTTCTTTTGCGGTGTGTTTGTCGAGATCCGATGAATCATGGGTTTATGATCAAGTTTATCTATGAACAATATTTGAATCTCCTCTGAATTCTTTTTTGTATGATTGGTTTATCTTTGCAAGTCTCCTCGAATTATCAGTTTGGTTTGGCCTACTAGATTGATCTTTCTTGCAATGGGAGAAGTGCTTAGCTTTGGGTTCAATCTTGCGGTGCTCGATCCCAGTGACAGAAAGGGAAACGACACGTATTGTATTGTTGCCATCGAGGATAAAAAGATGGGGTTCATATCATATTGCATGAGTTTATCCCTCTACATCATGTCGTCTTCCTTAAATCATTACTCTGTTCTTATGAACTTAATACTCTAGATGCATGCTGGATAGCGGTCGATGTGTGGAGTAATAGTAGTAGATGCAGAATCGTTTCGGTCTACTTGTCGCGGACATGATGCCTATATACATCATCATACCTAGATATTCTCATAACTATGCTCAATTCTATCAATTGCTCGACAGTAATTCGTTTACCCACCGTAATACTTATGCTCTTGAGAGAAGCCACTAGTGAAACCTACGCCCCCCGGGTCTATCTTCCATCATATTAATCTTCCAACAGTTAGTTATTTCTATTACCGTTTATTTTACTTTGCATCTTTATTTCTCTTTATCATAAAAATACCAAAAATATTATCTTATCATATCTATCAGATCTCACTCTCGTAAGTGACGTGAAGGGATTGACAACCCCTTTATCACGTTGGTTGCGAGGTTCTTATTTGTTTGTGTATGTGCGTGGGACTCGAGCGTGATATCCTACTGGATTGATACCTTGGTTCTCAAAAACTGAGGGAAATACTTACGCTACTTTGCTGCATCACCCTTTCCTCTTCAAGGGAAAACCAACACAGTGCTCAAGAGGTAGCATCTTGCTTTATTGTTCAGTTCCTGTCGAAGGTCATATGTATGACCATGAGCTGATTTACCCCTACCTTAGCGATGAGGCGGGACGGGCTGGTGTTCAGCTTGAGTTGTCGCTTTATCCCGACCATGTGGTGGTCGGTCAGCCGCATTGCGCGATGGTGGTATGCGCTCTGGCACCTCGTCGTCGAACCGAGGTAGCAATTTGCGCTTCGGGTAGCTTTTGGCTGGGCGCTTGAGGCCGTATTCTTCGGCTGCTAGGACATCGGTCCATTTATCGTTGAGCAGATCTTGGTTAACTTGAAGCTGCTGCTGCTTCTTCTTCAGGCTCCTTGCAGTGGTTATTAGCTGGCGCTTGAAGCGCTCCTGCTCAAGAGTTTCCTCAGGCATGATGAAATCCTCAGTGCCGAGGCTCACCTCATCCTCGGAGAGCGGAAGATAATTATTGTCCTCCGAGTCTTCATGCATGGCTTGTTTACCAGGGCTAACCTGCCCATCTTCCTGTTCATCCTGTTCGGTAGCTGTGTCAACGGGATCTTCGTTGTCTTCGGCACCTTCCGGAGTGGTATCTTCTCCTGTGCCGGTGTTGCTGTCTTTACTGCAGCGTGACTTAGAGTGGCGCCGCTGACGTCGGCGCTTCGATTGTATCTCAGGAGGTTTATCCTCAACTGGATCTTTTTTGTCTTCACCGCTATTCTTCTTTGGTGCATCCACCATGTATACATCATAAGAGGAAGTGGTCGTCCAGCATCTGGTGAACAGCGGGTTCTAGCCCTCCTCTTCTCCGACATCGTAGTCCATACCGTCAATGTCATCGGAGCCGTAATCGAGCATGTGAGTTAAGTCTTCGACAGTGGCTATGAAGTGGGCGGTGGGTGGGAAGTGAAATTTTCCATCATCAGCCTTTGGTTCGAGCCGGACACAATTCGGCTGTGAGCCTCCCGCTAAAGATAGTGCTCTTAATGAGTTTAGCACGTCGCCCAGAGGCGAGTGTCGGAAGATGTCCGCGGCGCTGAATTCGGCGATCGATGACCGATCATGCTCGACATGCGCGGACGCACATAGTTCGGAACTTATAACCGGAAACAAGTCCGTAGCTCCGGTGACACAGACGTTACTTGAAGTTTAAGTCTGTGTGCGGCTCCAACACCGTGGAGTCTGCGGCTTCCGTGGCGGAGTTGAGCTTCCTGTCTTCAGATGGCGCGACCTGCTCCAGATCTAAGGCCAGAGCTGTTTCTGGTGCAATTTCCTGGGTATGGCCCGATGATAGATCTAAGTCATGTTCATCATGATGGCTGAGAGCGGCTGTCATGGTCTCGAATCCATCGAAGATCAAGTCTTCACAGATATCTGCGACGTACCTCAAGCTTCCAAATCTGACCTGGTGTCCAGGGGCGTAGCTTTCGATATGCTCCAGATGGCCAAGCCAGTTGGCCCACAACGCGAAGCCGCCGAACACGAAGATCTATCCGGGGAGGAAGACTTCCCCTTGGACAACATTGTTGTAGATGATTGAAGGAGCCATCAAACCTTTTGAGGACGGCACAGTGGAACTCTCAATGAAAGCACCAATGTCGGTGTCAAAACCAGCGGATCTCGGGTAGGGGGTCCCAAACTATGCATCTAGGATCGATGGTAACAGGAGACGGGGGACACAATGTTTACCCAGGTTCGAGCCCTACTTGATTAATACTCTATTACAAGAGTTGATCTACCACGAGATCATAATGGCTAAACCCTAAAAGTCTAGTTTGGCTATGATTATCCGAGAGTATCTACGGACCTAGCCCTTTGGTTTATATAGGCATAGGAGGGATCTAGGGTTACACAATGTTGGTTACAAAGAAAGGAATCTTCATAGTTTATCGCCAAGCTTGCCTTCCATGCTAAGGAGAGTCCTATCCGGACACGGGTAGAGTCTTCGGTCTTCGTATCTTTACGGCCCATCAGTCCGGCCCATATCCAATAGATCGGACACCTGAGGACCCCTTAGTCCAGGACTCCCTCACCCGCTGCGCCCGTGCCCGTGCCCCCCCCTCAGCAGCATGGGACGCTGCCATCGACCGCTACCTATCAGCGATGCTAGTTGCCGTCCTCCCGCGCCCCACCCGTCGATCAGGTGACAACATGATGTTTGATTTACAAGTGAAGAACATTTTTTGTTGCCTTGAAGACTTCAACAACGGCGTCCCAGAGGAAGACAATGACAATGACAGCGCGGCACACCGCCTCCGCCGCCGCCGGAAATATTTTTTTGGGGTTTAATACTGTATCTCGAATTCTTGATCATATGAATATAAATTCGTAGTGTGATTGAATGAAAGATATGGTTTGAACGAACTTGCATTTTTCTCTCTTAATGTACAGACTTATCAAATGATTTTCTTTAAAAAACATCAACGGTTTTTAAATATAAAACACTCATCGCAAATGTTTTAGTTAAAACACCCGTATGCAAACCGACAGCTTCCCCGGGAAGCCAAGGGAAAATGTGGCGAGCAAGATTTCCGCATCCCTTCAACACAAACGGTTGTTTTGCATGACCCGTGTGCAACCACGTACACACAATTGGGTAAGATTTGCATATTTGTCATTTTGGGTATGTTGACATTTCTCAAACTGGAAAGATTGACATTTGTTTATCTAGTAACATTGCCATTTGTCAACCTTGTAACACTGTGATTTGTCAAAATATGCAGCTACAAATCACTAGCACTATCTAATTTTTGCAACTAAAATCACTAGCACTGTTCATATGGACACCATTAGCAGGCGTGAGTTCATGGATGCATATGCAAATGTACCATTGATTACATACAACAAGTCATCAACCCACAACAACAATGAGGATACACGTTGGATTATAGATCATTTCCAACAAAACATTCTAGTAAAGTTTTTCTCACACAACAAATAACAAAGCGATGAAATGAACTTCAGCTCAACCACTCGTCGGCGTTGGAAACACTTGCTTTGAACCAAAAGTGATTCTCTGGGAAGGGCCAGCTACTGTCAACCTCGAGACCAATGCAGGACTGATCATCGAGGCTGAAGCGGCCTATGTTAGGACCCATATTGGGACGGTAGGGAAGCATTGTAATGTCCGAGGTATAGATACAGTTGCTTCTCATAAATGGTAGTAATGTTGTGTCAACAACAGCTGGATCGCCTTCCACCATCATTGTATAGTTTTGTCCAAGGAAGAGCGAGTTTCCTCCAAGACTTTCAATACTGAACCAGGGAGAAGGTGTTGGCGCTAGTACACTAGTATCCATCCCGAATACCCTGCAACAGATGTTGGAATAGGTCCAGAGAGTGCGAACATACGAGACAACACCTGCTTCCTTAGTAACATCAGCAGTGGCCCGTATACAGACAAGAAGAGGTGATCCATCAGAATAAGTTGCCAGGCGCCACTGAGTATATGGGTCCTGCTCGTCCTCATGCTCGTGAATACAATTTTCAAGTATAGGTGGTGGAATGTTCACAGGACCTTGGAAACACAAGAAGGTTAATTAGTAAAGGGAAACTAGCTAACCCACATGCATGTGGATGAAACAATTATAATTACGGTGGAAGACAAACGTAACAAAATCATGAGGATTCCATGCAAAAACAGTGCCATGAGTGGTGGCAGCAAACACAAGACCCTTGTATTGAATTGCATCATAGTACTCATCCGTGTATAGAAACTGATTTTTGAGCAATATCCATCGAGTCGAACCACAAAGGACGGCAACAATCTTGTCGAAGATAGCGACAACATAAGCATTCCTATAACCCCAAGAGTGGTTGGGAACTCGACAAATTGCTATCTTCCGTAGACGACAGTCAGCATGATCATATTTGAACTCACATAGAATACTGGTGTACTCAACCTCTAGGCAGTCATCTGAGATTTTTCGAAGAGGAACTCGGTGACGAGTGTACACATTCACAAGTTCCCACTCGCAGTTGTACCCAATATAAACAACCAAATCTCCATTTGCGCCTGCCCAAGCCTTGCCCTCAAGCGATGGCATCTTAACATCATACGTATCATTATCAAGCGACATCAACTTACACAAGGCGAGGCTTCCCTTGTCCCCGCGCCAGTCAGCAGGGTCACGACGAAGAAGATAGGGGAGATCCAACCGCTCTTGGACCCTTGGGTTCCTTGTAATGATGTTATTAGTTGAGTCGAGAATGGTTGAACGAACCTGCCAGGCTAGCCGAGGTGATGACGTCGCACCGATCGATGAGTTCCTCCACCGCGTCATCATTCAGACCGGGGCAAGAATAAGGGGGTCGTTTCCAGCTTGTTCCCTCCATGGAGAAGACGATCAAACAATGGCAAAAGGAAGGGTGAAGGCAAATGGAGGAGGGAGGAAGAGCTAGCGTGCGACAACAGTTCCAAATCAAGAGGGAAAGGCGAAGAGTCGGTGGACGGTTGCCACGGTACACTAAGAGGCGCCTGGGGAGCGAACAGTTGCCACAGAGGTTACACACTAACGACAATGGCCGAGTGAACCGCATGCAATCCCATCGCACAACACACATGTCTTGTTAAGTTGAACCGTTTCTACTCTCTTGTGTCAACGAAAACAGTTCATCCGATTGAACCGCATGTCGTATATCGCACACACCTTGATTTGGCTGACCTTTTCTTTTGTGTTGCCTAATCACAAACTGTTCATCCGAGTGAACCGTATGCTTTATATCGCACACACCTTCATCTGGCTGCCCGTTTCTTTTGTGTTGCCTAATGAAAAACAGTTCATCCGAGTGAACCGTATGCTGTGTATCGCACACGCCTTCATATGGCTGCTCGTTTCTTTTGTTCCTCCTCATCGCAAATAGTTAATTGAACCGAACCGTATGCCCTTCATCGCACATGCAACTAAAATCTGAACCGTGTTTGATGCATCCTCCATCGCAAACGTTTTCACCTTTTTGACGGTTTTCATACACCACCATTTGCGATTATTGCATCGCACACAGTTTCTTGAAGGTTCTCTGATCGTAGTGTCGCGTTAGCAGCATCCCGCAGTAGTGTTATATGATCCAATTATGTTATAATTGTTGAGAGAACTTGCACTAGTGAAAGTATGGACCCTAGGCCTTGTTTCCTAGCATTGCAATACAGTTTACGCTCACTTTTACCACTTGCTACCTTGTTGTTTTTATATTTTCAGATTACAAAAACCTATATCTACCATCCATATTGCACTTGTATCACCATCTCTTCGCCGAACTAGTGCACCTATAAAATTTACCATTCTATTGGGTGTGTTGCGGACACAAGAGACTCTTTGTTATTTGGTTGCAGGGTTGTTTGAGAGAGACCATCTTCATCCTATGCCTCCCATGGATTGATAAATCTTAGGTCATCCACTTGAGGGAAATTTGCTACTGTCCTACAAACCTCTGCACTTGGAGGCCCAACAACGTCTACAAGAAGAAGGTTGTGTAGCAGACATCGCCTTCCCGCAAGCATCCGCAACTACGAGAGAAGTATTAAGAATAAATTCTACCATAGAATTAAACTTTTGGATCCAATCGGTCCCTTACGGAATAGCGCATAAATTGGGGTTTAAGCTTCTGTCACTCTCGCAACCCATCATCTAATTGCTACTCCACAATGCATTCCCTTAGGCCCAAATATGGTGAAGTGTCATGTAGTCGACGTTCACATGACACCACTAAGGGAATCACAATGGACATACTATCAAAATATCGAACACATATCAAGTTCACATGATTACTTGCAACATGATTTCTCCCATGACCTCAAGAACAAAAGTAACTACTCACAAATGATAAACATGCTCATGATCAAAGGAGTATTAAATAGCATATTGGATCTGAACATATAATATTCCACAAAATAAACCATATAGTAATCAACTACAAGATGTAATCAACACTACTAGTCACCCACAAGCACCAATCTATAGTTCCGGTAACAAGATTGAACACAAGAGATGAACTAGGGTTTGATATGAGATGGTGTTGTTGAAGATGTTGATGGAGATTGTCCTCCCCAAGATGGGAGAGTTGTTGGTGATGATGATGACGATGATTTCCCCCTCCGGGAGGGAAGTTCCCCCGGCAGAATCGCTCCGCCGGAGGGCAAAAGTGCTCCTACCCGGCGGCGCTCCGTCCCGAAAGCCCTGTTGTGGAATTGTCACGGCAGATGTCCTAGTGTGAGGACTTAGTCGTGAGGCCAACACATCTATGTAGTAGCTTGAAGGGGTTGGTCGGAATCGAGAGACACAAGGTTTTACCCAGGTTCAGCCCCTCAGTGGAGGTAAAAGCCTACATCCTGCTTCATTGATATTGATGATAATGATCACAATTACAAGGGTGCTCTATCTCGAGAGCTATTGACTTGTCCGTCTATCTAGACTTATGAAAACCTGTGGAACCTCTCCCTCTTGGGGAGCCCTGCCCCTCCTTATATATGTTGAAGGGGCGGCTTACATGACTAGTCCTATTAGGATTAGGAGTACTCTATTACAAGTGGAGTACTAGTCTTGCTTCCTTTGTAAGGGAATATTCCTTATGCTTTCCTCTTAAACCGGCCCACCATAGCTTGGCCGAACTTCCATGAACCGCCTTCTGGGCCACCGGGTCTTGTCACTCCTCTGACCCGCCTGCCCGGTCACCAATGAGTCACCTGCCTCAGCCGGGTCATCAGTGAGTGGAGAGATTCAGGCAGGTCACTTCGTGAGTCGCCAAGTTAGGGCGGGTTACTAGTGAGTCGCCAAGTCCAGCCGGGTCATACTTTTGGCCGGGTCATACCATGGGGTATTTCCCCAACATTAGCCCCCAGTTTAATTTGGATTTATCCATGTTAAACTGATCCTGCAAAATAAACACAAGAACAAATTTGACAGGTTGTGCTTTGGGTTAAAAATTCTTGTAAGCCAGCACCTGATCATCCTAAAGTCCTTGTCATTTTCTTCTTCTAGAAAATCCAGGTCAATAGGCCAACTTCATACTCGATTTGCTGACGTCGGTTTCTCACAGAAATATTATGAAGAATAATTCATTTGACTCAGTTTTCAATGGTTAAAAAATATTGGTCTTGAAATACTCATCTGATTTCCAGCCGGCTTGAAGATGCAGATCTTGCCAATTTATGGTTACCAAAATTGCCGGGTTATAAACAGATGATGCCGAGTCATAATTGTTGCCGATGCCGGGTCATAGTTATTGGTGACGCCGAGTCATGATTGTTGGTGACGCCGGGTCATGATTGTTGCAAACACCGGGTCAATTTGGTTTGCTCAAAACTGAAAATTGGAAGATATTTCTCCCTTATATCCATATTACCTATAGCCCCCAAGTCTTGAGCAGAACAAAGTGATGAGTTAAGACTTGCTTCAATATAAATACTGCCGCTTTGAAGAAATCCATGCTTGTTCATCTCAGTCACTAGTAAAGACTGAATACTCCATATATGTAGCCTCCAAGTGTCAGGTTGTCATGCTTGCAACAACCTGGGACTTGTAATTGCCTGATGCCCATAAAAACTTCAACTAGTGTAGCCCCCAAGGGCCGGGTCATTATGCAATAATGAGCAGGGACTTTGTAGATATGATCATGTAGACTTTAACAACAACGTGTAGCCCCCAAGGGCCGGCTCAGTAAGATAATACTGAGCTGTGACTTTATATATATACTTCATTGAAAATAACTTCATATGACGTAACCCCCACTGAGGGAGTCCTAGATTAGGGGTTGTCCGGATGGCCGGACTATACCTTCAGCCGGACTCCTGGACTATGAAGATACAAGATTGAAGACTTCGTCCCGTGTCCGGAAGGGACTTTCCTTGGCGTGGAAGCCAAGCTTGGCGATACGGATATGCAGATCTCCTACCATTGTAACCGACTTTGCGTAGCCCTAACCCTCTCCGGTGTCTATATAAACCGGAGGGTTTTAGTCCGTAGGACAACATACACAACAACAATCATACCATAGGCTAGCTTCTAGGGTTTAGCCTCTCCGATCTCGTGGTAGATCTATTCTTGTACTACCCATATCATCAATATTAATCAAGCAGGACGTAGGGTTTTACCTCCATCGAGAGGGCCCGAACCTGGGTAAAACTTTGTGTCCCTTGCCTCCTGTTACCATCCAGCCTAGACGCACAGTTCGGGACCCCCTACCCGAGATCCGCCGGTTTTGACACCGACATTGGTGCTTTCATTGAGAGTTCCTCTGTGTCGTCGCCGTCAGGCTTGATGGCTCCTACGATCATTAATGGCGATGCAGTCCAGGGTGAGACCTTCCTCCCCGGACAGATCTTCGTCTTCGGCGGCTTCGCACTGCGGGCCAATTCACTTGGCCATCTGGAGCAGATCGAAAGCTATGCCCCTGGCCGTCAGGTCAGATTTGGAAGTTTAAACTACACAGCTGACATCCGCGGGGACTTGATCTTCGACGGATTCGAGCCACTGCCGAGTGCGCCGCACTGTCACGACGAGCATGATCTAGCTCTTCCGCCGAACAGTGCCCTGGAGGCCGCACCCGCATCGGCTTCGACCCTTAATTAGGAGCCAACTGCGCCGATCAAGGATGGGTGGTTGGACGCCGCCTCGGGAGCTGCGATCCCAACGGCGATCGAGCCGAACACCAGCCCCGCACTCTGTGAGACTCGTGACTCCAAGGAGCCGGACTCCTCTCTGGACTCTGAGCCCTCCGCGCCCCTGCCGATCGAATCCGATTGGGCGCCGATTATGGAGTTTACTGCCACGGACATCTGTTAGCACTCGCCTTTCGGCGATATTCTGAAGACACTGAAGTCTCTCTCTTTATCAGGAGAGCCCTGGCCGGACTACGGTCAACAAGGTTGGGATTCAGACGATGAAGAAATTCAAAGCCCACCCACCACCCACTTTGTAGCCACTATCGACGACTTAACCGACATGCTTGACTTCGACTCCGAAGACACCGACGGTATGGACGCTGATGAAGGAGACGATGAAGAACCAGCGCCTATCAGGCCCTGGAAAGCCACCTCGTCATATGACATATACATGGTGGACACCCCAAAAGAAGGAGATGGCGATGGAACAGCGGAGTATGACCCCTCCAAGAAACAGCCTAAGCGCCGGCGTCAGCGGCGCCGCTCAAAGTCCTGCCAAAACAAATACGGTGATTCCAGCACGGGAGATAATAATACTCCGGAAAGTGCCGAAGAAAACCCCCTCCAGCAAGATTTAGCATAGGAGGATGGAGAAACCAGCCCTCATGAGAGAGCGGCAGACAGAGAGGTCGAGGATGATAATTATATGCCTCCCTCCAAAGACGAGGCAAGCCTCGACGATGACGAATTCATCGTGCCAGAGGATCCCGTCGAGCAAGAGCGTTTTCAACGCAGGCTTATGGCCATGGCAAGAAGCCTAAAAAAACAGCAATAGCTTAGAGTTGATCAAGATTTGCTAGTCGACAGATGGACTGAAGTCCTTGCGGCCGAAGAGCATAAACTCGAACGCCCCTCCAAGAGCTACCCAAAGCGCAGGTTGCTACCCTAATTAGAGGAGGAAGCACTTGATGCGGCCGACCAGCCACCTCGTGGCCGCGACAGAGAGGCCTCTCGGCCCTCCACTCAAGCCGCACCCCGTACCAAGGCTCGAGAATATGCGTCGGACCTGCGAGATATGTTGGAGGACAAGGCAAGGCAAACAAGATCGATCTACAGATCGCGTGGGCGCCCCACGACTCGAGACGGTAACCGTCACGCTGGACATAAATCCGGTAGGGCCGAACACAGTAGACAAAGATCATTGGAGCTACGTCGTGATATAGCCCAGTATAGAGGCGCCGCACACCCGCTATGCTTCACAGACGAAGTAATGGATCATCAAATCCCCGAGGGTTTTAAACCCGTAAACATCGAATCATATGATGGCACAACAGATCCTGCCGTATGGATCGTGGATTATCTCCTTCATATCCACATGGCCTGCGACGATGATTTCCACGCCATCAAATACCTCCCACTCAAGCTTAAAGGACCAGCTCGGCATTGGCTTAACAACTTGCTAACAGGATCAATCAGTTGTTGGGAGGACCTGGAAGCCGCATTCCTCGAAAATTTCTAGGGCACTTATGTGCGACCCCCAGACGCCGATGACCTAAGTCACGTAATTCAGCAGCCAGATGAATCGGCTAGGCAATTCTGGACACGGTTCCTAACAAAGAAAAATCAAATAGTCGACTGTCCGGACGCCGAGGCCCTAGCAGCCTTCAAGCACAATATCCGTGACGAGTGGCTTGCCCAGCACCTTGGACAGGAAAAGCCAAAGTCTATGGCAGCACTCACGACACTCATGACCCGCTTTTGCGCGGGAGAAGACAGCTGGCTTGCTCGTAGCAACAGTATGACCAAGAACCCTGGTAATTCAGATACCAGGGACAGTAGTGGCAGGCCGCGTCGCAACAAGAAGAAGCGCCGCATTAACGGCGACAATGCTGAGGATACGACAGTTAATGCCGGATTCAGAGGCTCTAAATCCAGTCAGCGGAAAAAGTCATTCAAAAGGAATCCTAGGGGCCCATCCAGTTTGGACCGAATACTCGACCGCTTGTGCCAGATACATGGCACCCCCGAAAAGCCGGCCAATCACACCAACAGGGACTGTTGGGTGTTCAAGTAGGCAGGCAAGTTAAATGCCGAAAATGAATACAAGGGGCTGCATAGCGACGACGACGAGGAGCCCTAGCCGCCGAACAACAGTGGACAGAAGGGTTTCCCCCCACAAGTGCGGATGGTGAACATGATATACGCAACCCACGTCCCCAAAAGGGAGCGGAAGCGCGCGTTAAGGGACGTATACGCGGTAGAGCCAGTCGCCCCAAAGTTCAACCCATGGTCCTCCTGCCCGATCACCTTTGATCGAAGGGACCATCCCACTAGCATCCGTCATGGCGGATTCGCCGCATTGGTTCTAGACCCAATTATTGACGGATTTCATCTCACTAGAGTCCTTATGGACGGCGGCAGTAGCCTGAACCTGCTTTACCAGGATACAGTGCGGAAAATGGGCATAGATCCCTCGAGAATTAAGCCCACCAAAATGACCTTTAAAGGCGTAATACCAGGTGTAGAGGCCAACTGTACAGGCTCAGTCACACTTGAAGTGGTCTTCGGATCTCCGGACAATTTCCGGAGCGAGGAGTTAATCTTCGACATAGTCCCATTCCGCAGTGGCTATCACACACTGCTCGGGCGAACCGCATTTGCCAAGTTCAACGCGGTACCACACTACGCATACCTTAAGCTCAAGATGCCAGGCCCTCGAGGAGTAATTACGGTCAATGGAAACACCGAACGCTCCCTCCGAACGGAGGAGCACACGGCGGCCCTTGCAGCGGAAGTACAAAGCAGCCTCTCTAGGCAGTTCTCCAGTCCGGCCACTAAATGACCGGACACCGTCAAGCGCACCCGGAGTAACCTACAACAAGACCGCCTGGCACGATCCGAGTAGGCGTAGCAATGCGGCCCTAACCCCAGCCCTCGCAAAAATGCGACACCAGTACTTCGCGTACATAACTACGCTCTAGAAATACCATGGGTACAGGGGGAGGGGCACCATCACGGCACGCCCGAAACACGGCTTAAACCGCACCAGGGGCTGCCGATTTTTTAATTTTCTCTTACTTTCAGGTCTCCACTCTCCGGAAGGCCTATTCGGCAGTTCAATTGCCGCGCAAACGATGCAAGAACCAGGGAAGCAGACAAGCCACGCCGCATTACGGAACTCCCAGGTGGTCTCTATCACGAGCAGTATACCTGTTTCGCATACTATTCCGCAGCTTGCCCCTGGAACGGACATGTTACATAGTCCAACCTTTTGCTTACCGCATTATTTGTATCGTTCTGCTTTGATCGCAGCCCTCTTTAATAAATAATGCATAGCTTTTGTCTATTTTTGCATTGCTCTATTTTTATATGTATATATGTTCCTTAATGACATATTGCACCCGTACACTTTGGTACGGCCTAAATACGCCAGGGGCTTTAGTACCCCTCAATATGGTGTGAGAAGTCCAAACACTTTAACAAGTGCGGCACCCCGAACTTATAGCATTATATGCATCGGCTCTGAATCATGTGTTGGGTCAATAGTTGGGTTTGCCCGGCTCCTATGTTTTGGTGCCTTACGTTCCGCTATATCGGCTAAGGTAGCACTAGGAGAACCACTGCGATTGTGCCCCAGTTGAGCTAGGTCGAGCACCTCAGTGGAGAAAGCTAAAACTGACTGTCATGATGAAGTGAGAGCTGGTCGCTGTTTGAGAGGTTTTTCGAGTCCCTAATGACTTATGCCGCTTAGAGCGAGGAGCCGGCTCTGTCCGGCCAAGGCGTGGATAGCGCCCCGAACTCGGTCTTCCGAATACCAGGGCTTCGCCGAAATTTAAAATTATAAAATTCTATGGCTAAGTGAGAGTGTTCACACATTATAGTCTGATTGCCTTGTTCGTTGGGCTGAGCGCCTCCCTCGAAGGACCCAAACACGGGAAAAAGAGCGCTCAGGTTTATCCCCGAACACCCCAGCACTAGCGGCACGGGGGCAGAAGCCGACGACTTGCCATCTCTCAGAATTTATAAACAGCCGCACAGAAGGTAATATTTTAAATTCCAACAGCATTGCTTAGCACATATGAACAAGTTTTCAGCGCATAGGACAAAACGAGCAAGTTTCACTCAAAAATTACATCCCTAGAACATTCATCCGCCACAAGGCAGGCACCCTTCAGAACATCCTTATAATAATTCTCGGGATTGCGATGCTCTTTCCCCGGCGGTGGCCCGTCCTTCACAAGCTTCTCAGCATCCAGCTTGCCCCAGTGCACCTTAGCACGGGCAAGGGCCCTACGGGCACCTTCAATGCAGACGAAGCGCTTGATGACTTCGAGCCTTGGACAGGCCTCCACCAGCCGCCGCACCAGCCCGAAATAGCTCCCAGGCAGAGCCCCTCCAGGCCACAGCCGAACTATGAGGCCCTTCATGGCCTGTTCGGCCGCCTTGTGGAGCTCGACCAGTTGCTTCAGCTGGTCGCTCAGGGGCATGGGGTGTCCGGCCTCAGCATACTGAGACTAGAACACCTTCTCTGTCGAGCTGCCCTCCTCGGATCGATAGAATGCTCCTGGAGAGCTCCGGTTTCGGGTAAGTAACAAGTAACTCATGTTTATGTGTTTGCTTTGCATAAAGAATGCCTTACCTGCTGCTATGTTCTTCACCTCATCCAACTCCTGGAGGGTCTTCTGGGATTCGGCCTTGGCAGACTTGGCATTTTCAATAGCCACCGCGAGCTCGGACGCTCGCGTCTTTGAGTCAAGCTCCAAACTCTCATGTTTTTCCATGAGAGCCTGGAGCTCTTGCCGTACCTTGCCAACCTCGGCCTCATACTTCTCCCGCTCGGTGCGCTTCGTGGCCGCCCTCTTCTCGGCCTCGACCAGCGCTTGCTTAAGGGTCGCCACCTCAGACGTGGCCCCTACAATAGCCACGATAATCCTGTCATTTTTTGCAATTGCACCTTTTTATATATATTTAAACAAGGTATTTCTTACCTTCATTGTCCTCGAGCTGCTTCTTGGCACGCCCGAGCTCTTGCTCGGACCGCTCGAGGTTCTGCTTTACCGTGTCCACTTCCGCAGTCAATGCGGCGGATGCAAGCAGAGAAGCCTGCATACGCATATTGACTCCTTTTTGTTAGACTCCTGCGAATTTTATTTGATCCTCTATTCGGCTTTTCTTCCCGAACGCCAAACAGAGCATCAGGGGCTACTGTCTATGCGGTAATATTATTTACACATTCTTTACTTACCTCAAAGCCTGTTAAAAGGCTAGTACAAGCTTCAGTCAGTCCGCTCTTGGCGGACTGAACCTTCTGGACCACCGCACTCATAATGGTGCGGTGCTCCTCGTCGATGGAGGCGCCTTGGAGCGCCTCCAACAGATTGTCCGGCGCCTCCGGTTGGACGGGGGTCACCGGCATGGTGGGCTTGCTCCTCTTGGAAGGAGGTCCCCCGCTGAACTCTGGAACCTTTGAAGGTTCCGGAGCGGTGTCCGGCCTAGAGCCGGACTTGGAGCCCTAGGGGGTGTCATCCCCTTTACTCCTGGAGTCCGGGAGGTCGCCTTGCGGCGCCTCCAGGACCACCTCCTCCCGGCTTGGAACCTGTTGGGACAACACTTCGGTGTCGTCCGTAGGGCGGGGGGAGGAAGCCGTCGGAAGTGAGTTCACATCCGACGAGTCCAGTGAGCCGCTCGACGACGCGTCGAGCCGGTCTTTGGGTGGGCTGCATAAACATATTCGACATAAGGGAAAGCTGTGCAATAAACGAATACTATGAATTACTCTGGTATCCGGATACTTACAATTTTGCCAGGGGCTTGGCCGTGGGCGGCCACTCCTCTCCGCCGTCGTCGGCGTCGGTGGAGTAGTCCGAAGGAAGGGTTTTCCCCTTCTTGGACCCTCCGGCCTTCCCAGAGAGGGTGGCCTTCCTTTTCTTCTTTCCTCCCGCTGGAGGGGGAGAGGTCTCTTCTTCTTCCTCCTCGTCTTCACGGGAGGAATGTGCCTCGGAACCGTCGGATGATGGATCCGACACCTCCTGGCGCCGGGCACTCTTTCGAGTCCCCGTGGCCTTTTTCGCGGCCTTCTTCTCCGGCACCACATAGGGTGCCGGAACCAGCAGCTTCGCCAAGTGAGCGTCCGCTGGGCCTTCGGGCAAAGGAGCCAGACAGTTGATCTGTCCAGACGTCACTTGCCAATCCTGTCAAAGGTAAGGGAGCTTAGATCCCGCATGGAGTCAAACTATGAAAAACTGATACCCTGTAAAAGGAAAAAACAGCTTACCGCATGAGCGTGACGCTGCGTACTGAATCCGCGATCCTCGGTAGCGGATGCGGGGGCCTCGGCGCCCTTGAAAAGCACATTCCAGGCATCTTCGTACGTCGTGTCGAAGAGCCTGCTCAGAGTTTGGTGCCGCGCCGGGTCAAACTCCCACAGATTGAAAGTCCGTTGTTGACACGGGTGGATCAGGCGGATGAGCATAACCTGGACTACGTTGACAAGTTTGAGCTTCTTGTCCACCAGGGTTGGGACGCATGTTTGGAGTCCGGTCAGCTCTCCTGTTTTACCCCATGACAGGCCCGTCTCCTTCCAGGAGGTGAGCCACGTAGGGGGTCCGGATCGAAACTCGGGGGCTGCGACCCATTCGGGGTCGCGCGGCTCGGTGATGTAAAACCACCCTGATTGCCACCCCTTCAGGGTCTCCACAAAGGAGCCCTCGAGCCATAAGACGTTGGCCATCTTGCCCACTATGGCGCCTCCGCACTCCGCCTGGTTGCCGCGCACCACCTTCAGCTTGACATTGAAAGTCTTGAGCCATAGGCCGAAATGGGGGCGGATGCGGAGGAAAGCCTCGCACACGACGATAAACACCGAGATGTTGAGGACAAAGTTTGGGGCCAGATCGTGGAAATCCAGGCCATAGTAGAACATGAGCCCCCGGACAAATGGGTGAAGAGGGAAGCCCAGTCCGCGGAGGAAATGGAGGAGGAACACCACCCTCCCATGGGGCCTAGGGGTGGGGATGAGCTGCCCCTTTTCGGCAAGCCGGTACGCAATGTCGTTAGACAAGTATCCGGCCTTCCTCAGTTTTTTGATGTGTCCCTCCGTGATGGAGGAGACCATCCACTTGCCTCCCGCTCCGGACATGGCTGGAGAAGGTTGAGGTGGGAAGTGCGGACTTGGGCCCTGGAGCTCGAGTGCGCGAGAATGGATAAGCAAGGGAGGAAGAAGGCGTAGGTGAAAAGGTGGATCCTTATCCCCTTATATGGGTGGACGCAACTACGTGTCCCCACCAGCCTCGTAAAACTCGCTTATCTCCAAGCGCCGTAATCAATGGCACGGTTGGGTTACCCACGCCCGTATTGATGAGAATCCCGGAATAAGGGGACACGATCTCTGCTTTAACAAGACGTGCCAAGGAAACCGCCTCGCATGACGCGCTGAGGTGGGATAATGAAATGACTCGGATAAAGGCTTGGCCGTGGTGTGTCACACTACGGAATACGTCAGCAGATTAGATTTGTGTAAATATTATTCTCTCTATGGCAATATGTGGAAACTTATTTTGCAGAGCCGGACACTATCTTTGTGTTCAAAATCTTCTATGAAGTACTTGGAGGAGGAACCCGCCTTGCAATGCCGAAGACAATCTGCACGCCGGACTCGTCGTCATTGAAGCCTGGTTCAGGGGCTACTAAGGGAGTCCTGGATTAGGGGGTGTCCGGATGGCCGGACTATACCTTCAGCCGGACTCCTGGACTATGAAGATACAAGATTAAAGACTTCGTCCCGTGTCCGGAAGGGACTTTCCTTGGCGTGGAAGGCAAGCTTGGCGATACGGATATGCAGATCTCCTACCATTGTAACCGACTTTGTGTAACCCTAACCCTCTCCGGTGTCTATATAAACCGGAGGGTTTTAGTCCGTAGGACAACATACACAACAACAATCATACCATAGGCTAGCTTCTAGGGTTTAGCCTCTCCGATCTCGTGGTAGATCTACTCTTGTACTACCATATCATCAATATTAATCAAGCAGGACGTAGGGTTTTACCTCCATCGAGAGGGCCCGAACCTAGGTAAAACTTCGTGTCCCTTGCCTCCTGTTACCATCCGGCCTAGACGCACAGTTCGGGACACCCTACCTGAGATCCATCGGTTTTGACACCGACACCCACCATGGGGCTTAAATTTTTGATAGGAGCAATTGGTAGCCCCCAAGGGCCGGCTCATTATGATGTGATGAGTCGGGTCTTCAATAAGGCTAGTAAAAATGACTTCGCATTAGCCCCCAAGTGTCATGGTGCATGGTGGCAGCGACATGAGACTTGCATATTTGATGTAATCTCAACTTGAATAATGTAGCCCCCAAGTACCGGGTCGTAAGCCTGCAGCGACTCGGGACTATTCCTTCCATTGTAGAATAAATTATATCCATTGATAAAAAAATATCCATTGCGCTGAAGCGACTTTGAAAACCTCAGTCAAAATACTGGTTATGGATAACCATAATAAAAATACAGCCATGTTGGCTATTCAAGATTTGAATAATACAATCCAATGATTTATAAGCGCATGATTCCAATGGCGCAATCCAAAATATACTGGCGACTTAACGTCCAAAACCAAGGCGGGTTATCAAACCTCGCATATTCATCCAATAATTGAAAAATATACCTGTGATATTTGCTCACACTGCCGGTCTTATCATACCTGTACAGTAAGGGTTACAACCCAAAAGATTGATCGCACAATGCCCTGTTCAATTGATATATACCACCGGCTTACAACACCATATGCAGCGAGAGGAATATCCCAGAACTTATAACGCTTCCAAGTATATAAGATCATCATACATTGGCGACTTATAGTCCAAAGACAGGCTGGGTTAATAAACACCGGATAATTTCTCATCATACACTGGCGACTTATAGTCCAAAGCCAGGCCAGGTTAATAAACATCGGATAATTTCTCATCATACCCTGGCGACTTATAGTCCAAAGCCAGGACGGGTTAGTAAGCATCGGTGAATTATAATCATAAAACCTTATAGCCTCATCAAATAAACCTTAAAAAAGAAAATCTGTCGAATAAAAACAAACGAAAAAACGAGGCTTTTCATGGGCTGCCAGGCCGAAAATCGAGTGCTTTCACGGGCCACACATCCACTGAGTTAACCTATATACAAACCTTATAAGATGGATCTCACATAACCAATCGTCGTTTTAACTTTGACAAGTTCAGTGCCTGCATAAGATTGACTTGTCAAACGTTCGGTGGGTCATTCCTGGATTACCTGGGCGGAGTGGCTTACTTAAAAAGGTAGGATAACCCGGGGTTTTAGGTGAATACACCTGGCTTCCAAGCCTGGCTTTTAAGCCTATTACAAGGGTTATAAAAACTCTTTGTTCTTTAGAACAAAAGAGCCCCCAAGCAATATTTTTGAGCTGTGCTCAATGGGCGCCTACGTTTGAGTTGTGCTTTTGCAACAGACTCTCTTTGGTCCCTGTTAACCTGGGTAGAATCCCCCAAGTTTTTTTTGTGGCCAATAAGCCGGATCAAAGGTGTAACACCCACAATGCGGCTATATCTCCCACGTGTCGGGGCACGACTTAGAGGCATAGCCGCATGGTAGGTTTGTCGCAAGAGGGGTAATCTTCACACAATCCCATGCACTGAATAGAAAGGGATAAAGAGTTGGCTTACAATCGCCACTTCACACAAATACAAGTTAAACATACATCATCCAGAATACAAACAAGGTCCGACTACGGAACCAAAATAAAAGAAGACAACCCCAAATGCTAGATCCCCGATCGTCCCAACTGGGCTCCACTACTGATCAACAGGAAACGAAACAAAACAACGATCAAGATCTTCATCGAGCTCCCACTTGAGCTGGGTTGCGTCACCTGCACTGGCATCATTGATACCTGCAACTGTTTGGAAGTATCTGTGAGTCACGAGGACTCAGCAATCTCACACCCGCGAGATCAAGACTATTTAAGCTTATGGATAGGAAAGGGTAGTGAGGTGGAGCTGCAAGAAGCACTAAGCATATATGGTGGCTAACATATGCAAATAAGAGCGAGAAGAGAAGCAACAAACTGTCGAGAAACTATAAGTGATCAAGAAGTGATCCTAAAACTACTTACATCCAAGCATAACACAAGAATCGTGTTCACTTCCCGGACTCCGCAGAGAAGAGACCATCACGGCTACACATGCGGTTGATGCATTTTAATTAAGTTAAGTGTCAAGTTCTCTACAACCGGACATTAACAAATTCCCATCTGCCCATAACCGCGGACACGGCTTTCGAAAGTTCAAAACCCTGCAGGGGTGTCCTAACTTAGCCCATCACAAGCTCTCACGGTCAACGAAGGATATTCCTTCTCCCAGGAAGACCCGATCAGTCTCGGAATCCCGGTTACAAGACATTTCGACAATGGTAAAACAAGACCAGCAAGACCGCCCGATGTGCCGACATCCTGATAGGAGCTGCACACATCTCATTCTCAGGGTAACACCGGATGAGCAATCCGTACAACTAAAACCAACCCTCAAGTTTCCCCGAGGTGGCGCTGCAAGGGGCTCTAGTTCGGACCAACACTTAGGGAAGCACTGGTCGGGGGGGGTTAAAATAAAGATGACCCTCGGGAGCGCGACTCCCAAGGGAAAAGTGTAGGTGGTGGTGAGGCAAATGGTAAAACCAAGGTTGGGCCTTGCTGGAGGAGTTTCATTCAAAGCGAACTATCAAGGGGTCCCCATAACACCCAACCGTGTAAGGAACGCAAAATCAAGGAACATAACACCGGTATGACGGAAACTAGGGCGACAAGAGTGGAACAAAACACCAGGCATAAGGCCGAGCCTTCCACCCTTTACCAAGTATATAGATGCATTAATTAAAATAAGAGATATTGTGATATCCCAACATATCCATGTTCCAAACATGGAACAAACTTCAGCTTCACCTGCAACTAGCAACGCTATAAGAGGGGCTCAGCACAAGCGGTAACATAACCAAACAATGGTTTTCTAGGAAAGGTGGGTTAGAGGCTTGATATGGCAATATGGGAGGCATGATATAGCCAGTGGTAGGAAGCGCGACATAGCAATAGAACGAACAACTAGCAAGCAAAGATAGAAGTGATTTCGAGGGTATGGTCATCTTGCCTGAGATCCCGCAAGGAAGAAGAACCAGTCCATGAAGAAGACAACGGATGTAGTCGAACGGATCCTCACAAACGCAACGTTATCGGAACTAACCCGAAGAAGCAACACCGGAAAGGAGCAAACAACATAGTAAACAACAATCACATAAGCATGACATGATGCACAAGCAAGTATGATTCATGTCCGATTTAATGATTCATGGCATGGCAAAGTGCAACAAACAAATCTACAAATTAAGTGGAGCTCAATATGCAACGAGTTGCATATTGACGGAACACCACAATCAAGTTATTTAGTTCGATCTCGTTTAAGTACCCAACAATATTAAATGTTGTTAAACATGGCAAGAGGTGAAGCATAGTAAAACTACCTATCTAGGAAAGTTTAAATGAGGCCGGAACAACAAGCAACAAGTCCAGAGAAATCCTCATGAACATATATTAGATTTGGTACTGTTCTGCCCTAAAGCATATTTTAGAGTTGTTAAACATGCAAGATGAGTGCACCATGTTAAACTAGGCATTTTTCTACCCCATTTACATATGAAGTTTATTAAGTTTGGAGCTACGGTTATTAAGTTATGAAATAATTCATTTTAACATGGCAATATGGGCAAAATATATGCAAAAATCATTTTAAACATTTTAAACATGCATGAAAGTTGGATATTATTAATCTACACAAAATTCTAAGAATTTTACATATAAAGTTTGTTTAATTCCGATGCACGGTTCATGAGTTATTAAATGCATGATGTGCAAGGGGTTTTCTGCAAATCTGGCATTCTCTAGAAAAATAGCTAAATCGCAGAACCTAAAAAAACTACATGGGCCGGAACTGGCTGGGCCACCATAGAGCAGAGGGCTGGAGGAGCTGCTCACTCATGGGCTAAGGCCCGGTTCGGTGGTGAGGCAGGCAAGGTTGGAGCTGGGACTGGGAGAGGCCGCTCGGGGCGCGGTCAATGCTCGAGGGCAGCGTGCGGTCGTCGCGGGACGGGGCTCGAAGCAGAGGAGATCGTAGGCGGGCGCCGGCAGGCACGGGAAGCGGCGGGTCAGTGTGGTTCGCCGGGAAGACGGCAGCGGGCGGCGGACTTGACGGAACCAGGCGGAGGTGGCACTCGACGGCAAAGGCTGGAGGCCGAAGTAGGGGAGGCCGCGACGGACTAAGCAGGGGCTGACGGCGCGGCTGCACATCGGCGACGCTGGGACGATGCAAGCGGCAGTCGCGGTGGCGCTGAGGATTCCGGTGGTGAGGAACTTGAGGCGGCGGTGGGAGTTGAGGAGCTCGGCGAGGGGATCAGCCATCCAGGACGTGGGGTTCCTCAGAGAGTGAGCGATGTGAGAAAGAGAGAATCCAGAGAAGATGGAACATAGAGAGAAAGGGAAGAGGAGGCACAAGAAAAGGTCGGGTCAGGGCGGTGCTGATCTGAGGCGGTGACGACGAGGTTGTTGCTGCTACTGCTAGGACGGAGGGGCACAAGGCCATGGGCGGGGTCGAGTTCGAGGCTGGGGTCAAGGCGATCGAGGAGCTCCTCTCCTGTGCGAGCTGGGCGCCTGGTTGGGTGGATTGAGGGAGGTGACGGGCGAAGGGATTGGCTCGAGGATGAAATCGAGGAGGGATGGTGTGGTCGGCTATGCTGGTTGGATCGGGAAGGATCCCGAGGAAGGTGGATGCTGGTCAGGGAAGGATCCCGAGGAACAAGCGAGAGTGGGTGGCGGCGCAAGGGGGAATAGGGTTAGTGACGGTGTCCTGGACTAGGGGGTACTCAACACGTCATCTCCCGATATGTTAGATTGGGCCGATGACCCCCGTGGCCATATACTCATGGGCCAGTTTGGACAGGTGCCGCATACATGGAAGATTCCACAAGACTTGGTGATCAAGACAAGGACTCCTCCCCACCGGCGTATTCGGCTAGGACTCTTGTTATCCTAAGCCTTTGGTGCATTATATAAACCGAGGCCAGGCTAGTCGATAGATAACATATACAACAATCATACCATAAGCTAGCTTCTAAGGTTAAGCATCTACGATCTCATGGTAGATCAACTCTTGTAATACTCATATCATTAATATCAATCAAGCAGGACGTAGGGTATTACCTCCATCAAGAGGGCCTGAACCTGGGTAAACATCGTGTCCCATGCCTCCTGTTACCATCGATTCTAGACGCACAGTTCGGGACCCCCTACCCGAGATCCGCCGGTTTTGACACTGACATTGGTGCTTTCATTGAGAGTTCGGCTGTGTGATCGGCAAAGGATCAATGGCTCGCCCGCAGATCAACTACGACGCCGACATCTTCGTCGCCGGCCCGACTGGTCACCTCGGCTCGACCGAGGACCGCGCTCCATCTCCGATCGTCGTGTTCGGACGGGGGCCTTCATCAACATCAACTCCGATCTCTATCAAGATCATGGAGGAATAATCCATGGAGCTCGGGGGCTCAACGTCAACATTGCCCTCGGGCGACCGTGCTGTTTTTCCGAACAGCAAACTTGTATCCGCTGCCACCGCCTCCTCGAGCATCGCTTTGACGATTCCTTTGATGGAATTGTGCGGAATTGAGTCTACAACAATCATGCAAAATTTCGTCGAGTTCTGATGGAGGAATCTCCGACAATCTACGATATACCGGAGTCCTGTCAAATCTGGACGGGAATCTGGACGAGTTTAGGGCATGGTCTCCAGCATCTAGCTCGGACGTCCTTTGGAAGATCCAACCGTTGATCGGATGCGGAATTCCCATATATACCACTCCTCCAAATTTCAGCTCGATACGACCGTCCAAACTCCGGGAACCTTCCGTTTGGTGCATCACTTTTTGGATCTGTTTTCTGCGCGAATATGGATCCGATCCAAATTCATGTTTCTTTATGAACGTGATATGGGACAACCTTCTTAAAGGAATTTGCTCCTAGGGTATTGTGCACTATTTTTAAACACGTGCCCATAATATTTTAAGCCTCCTCTGAGGTAATCTTCACTATCATGCTGGTGTCAAATCAGTCCAGTAATACTGCTCCACGGCTGCCGACATGCGCTAGACACGTCGTCGCCTTTTGAGCCGAGCTCAACTTCTTCGGATTATCATCTCAGCAAGCGAACAAGAGTTCGGAATCACCAAGAATAAATCATCACCAGCATCGCCGCCCCACGGATTACACGGAGCGGGAACACACGCATCGCCGCATGGTCACTTCATCAAACCGGCATTGACCGCGTCACAAGTTACGACCTGCGTCGGCATGGCCGCACTGTTGCTTCTTCAAGCTGATGTCCATCACGTCGACCTACTTCAACACCTCGGCTGACACGGCAGCTGCAACCTCTTCTTACCGACCTGCTCCGTCTCCTCGGCTAGATCGAGGGCTTCACCATCTCTTCATCAACTTACTTCGGAGACTTCGGCGTCACCAGCCGACCAGCTTCATCACATTAGCTGGATCACAGGCTTTTCCTTGGCGAGCCAACCTTTGCTAGCATCGCCATGCCACCGCTTCATCACCTATCAGGCAATGGGTGTGCGAATCGAGCCCTAATTTTGGGAGTAACCTTTCTCCAGATTGCTACAACAGATAAACCAGGTGCTATTAATCCTAGTATTTTTTTCTTGCTTGGGTTTATTTTTCCCAAGGAATTATTACTCTGATTTTTTTCATCATCTATATACAGGTCTATCAAATGGTGGCTGTATTAACAACGGTGGCGTGGTGGTTCGGTCAGTTTCCGTATACAGTTCGGCGAATGCCGCATCCGGAAGTCAGACCGGCCTGCGAATTTGGGCTTGGCTATGCCTTCACCGCGTCACGCCGACGCCCTGCATTGACATGACTTCGACGCCAGGCCACATCTCTTTTAATAAATTATTTTTGCGAAAAGCAATTATCCTTTTTGGACCGCACTATTTTATGTGTGTAGGTGATCGAGTTCGACCGTGTCATGTGGTCTCTTCAGCAAGCCGATGCCGTCGTCCTAATCGGCGTAAATCGGCTCGCGTGATCACCTTGTTGGTCGTATTGCCATACAGACGTGTTCGGTTGCCTCGGGGACTTCGGCATCGCCAAGAGAGCTCTACCTCATTGAGTGTTCGGCGCACAGGCCATATTTCTTTTATTACTCACTTTGCATAAATTATTGATTATGCAACATTTTTTTATTACTATTATCTCCGGTTTGCACTATTTTTTGTGCATAGGAAAATGATCCAGCCGGACTATATCCTTTAGCGTCACCTCGGCTGGACGGGGGGCTTCGTCAACACTTTATTACCCCTTGCCGGGGACTTCGGCATCACTCTGCCGGCTTGCATTGACCGTGCTATGTCACCACTTCAGAGTGCCGAGCTCTTTGCTCCGCCACCTCGGGACCGGCTTGGGGGATGGAACCTTGTCCCGCATCAAGCTCGGACCGCGTCATCAATACCGAACACATTAACCAGCTCAGTTGCCTTCATGCTCAAAGTTTTAAATTTTTAACTTGTGTTCGGTTCCACCAAGCATTATACTTTTTTGGAAAAAAGTTGCTTTTAAAAAATTTCCTTGTCCAAACTTTGTTTGTGATGCACAAATTCAAATACCCGGTTTATTTGGGGGCTTCCTTTATGAAGCTTTTTCTCTTGCATATGATTATACTTGTACGGCTTCGTTCCTTGTTCGTGTATTATGCCACAATAGGCTCCATATTGACTTAAGCAATTTGCAAGCTGGGTTGCCTGGCTCCTGTGCTTACCCCTACGTTCCCGATTGTTCGGCTAGGGAGTAAAGGGAGCACCTCTGCGATTGTCACGATCGGGTCCTCCGAGCTCTGACCTCAGACTGGGTGAAGCCGAAAGCTAGCGCTCTTATTGTTTTCAATCATGGTCGGCACACAACGAAACTCATGAGTACAAAAAATCTACTGCACAAAGTCTCATACTAATAATGAGCACCGAAGAAAGGTATCGGTGAGGGTACTATTGTCTTCGAAGATGCTTCTTACACTTCGTCTGTAATATAGCATAAGTTCCCTGAGCGCACTTTGTCTGTTACAGCCTTATGGCCCGGTTGCCTGGTTATCGGAAACACTGTCGATATTCTCGACAGGTGAAATACATAACACTTTTCGGTCCTTGACCGAAGAGGGAGAAGCCAACGGTCAGTTAAGACGCGTTTAAAGTTAGGGTGAACAAAGATATGATATTAATACTTGGGTACATACAATCATTATCCATAAAATTCTTTTACCCAAGTCACAAGGGGGCTCTTAAATTTATATGAGCCATTTTATAATAAGTGTTCTTCTTCTTAGTTGTTGCAAAGTTTTTATTACTATTATTATTCATCACTCCTTTTTTCGACATGAGTGTGTGGTCACTAGCCGGGAGGCCTAATTTATCTCTCAAAGCCGCTAGAGTTTAGTTTGCCAAACTGGCCTAATGAGAAGTACTCCGCCTTCGGGATAGGAGGTTGAAGCCGTAGGCTGACCCGCTTGAAGTCTTGAGATAGGATGTGTCATGTTAAAGCACGACAAAAGCACTCTTTTTTTTTCTAAGACCAATTTTCAGATTGGCACCGAACACTTGATCTTGTTCGGACGTCATGTTTTTACTGACGTTTTTTGGTTTTCCAAGCTTTTTGGCACTTTTAAACTATTTGTGTGTTTTCAGCACAAGTCTCGCAGTGCAACGCCGGACACCTTTAGAGATTCGGCAAAAACATTCTCGGATATTGCTATATATGCATCGGTTTCAAATTGTGTCTTCGGTCAATAGTTGGGTTGCCCGGCTCCTGCACTTGCTTCCTATGTTCTGCTTTGTTCGGCTAGGCGTGCCAAGGGAGAACCACTGCGATTGTTCTTCCAGCTCACATGGTTAAGCACCTCAGTGGACAAAGCCGAAAACTGACTGTCACAATAAGCATAAACTGGTCAGCGATCCGATGACTATGTTAAATGACAGGCCATTCATAACAATGGCCGTAGTGTTTACGGCCTGACCTCGACTGTCGCTGAACACTACCGAGGGCTATTAACTGGCCTCCCAAACTAAATCCTCGATATTTTTCTCTTACATTAGAGCTGAGGTTTCATGTTCATACTTAGCATGACAACCCAAAGAAAGGAACCGATAGCGGGACTATTTTCTTTGGAAGACATTTCTTATGTCAAATAGTAATATAACATATCTCTCTGTGTACCTTTGTTTATAAAACCATATGGACAGATTGCCTTGTTTGTCGTAAATCTTTGCCCTCATAAAGGCTTTATAAAGTAGGACAAACACTTCTCAGCTACTGGCCGAGGAGGTGGAAGCCGATGGTCGGTCAACAAAGTTTTGTACAATGCGGATCCGAGCATTAATGACGTAAAGTACTTGGATACATAGAGTCATTACACATAATTTGTGATTTTACTATGGATATCGATCCTTAATTCGGCCACCTGTGCCTGCATTAAGGCTCGGGGGCTACTGGGCTTCGGGCTTATTATTTACAAATATTAAAGGGGCACATCGATCCCCTGATCTGGTGTTGCCACCCAACCAGTGTCTCGGGGGCTACTGCATTGCCTGTTCAATGCAGAAAATTTTAAGTGCAATACAGTTTCCGACGAGATTTTGATCCTCAGGTTGGTCGGCCGCACCCAACCCGAGTCTCGAGGACTGAGCATGCCACTTTTTGTGTCCTGAAGTATTCTGCCGAGCTAGGACTTGATCCTCAGGCCATTTTTGCAAATCAACCTGAGTCTCAGCGGCTACTGGGATCAGCGGTCTTACGTCATCCTTCAGGTGCATCTCGGGTTTTAGACCGATACACACCTTGAGGGCTATTGGCTATATCTCTCGGCAGAGAATAAATTGCACCAATCAAAAATATTGACAAAAAATCGGCCCACAGTCGGGGTGGTGCACCACCTCGGAAGCAGTCCGGCATAAAGCTCAGGCGCTAGTGGCTAGCTCCATAGAGGGCATTTCCGGCATTAAGCTTGGCTAAACTCCTTCAACTTTTTTGAACCAAGGTGATTTATGATAGTCTGGCGTTGGAGCTTGGACATAGTCCGGCGTTAGAGCTCGGATACAGTCCAGCGTTGGAGCTTGGACATAGTCCGGCGTTGGAGCTTGGACATAGTCCGGCGTTGGAGCTCGGATACATTCCGGCGTTGGAGCTCGGAAGCGGTCCGACGATTGGTGCTCGTCTGCAAAAGATACCTCGAATGCAGTCCGGCGTTGGAGCTCGGACGCAAGAGGACACTGCCTCCCGGGAACAACTTCAAACCCGAGGTGTGGCATAAAAATAACAAGGCATTGATAAAGGCCGGAAACTTAAAGGGGCTGCTCGGATACCCGACGTATAAACTCGTCGAATGCATTTCGGCGATCCTCAAGATCGAAGATGAGAAGATTTGTTGAACCAGTTTTCAAGACCGACGACCAAAGATGAAGAACAGTTCGGAAGAATCGAGGATCGTCCCTAACTTGAAGACCGGTTTAGGGGGCTACTGACGGTGTCCTGGACTAGGGGGTACTCAACACGTCATCTCCTGATATGTTAGATTGGGCCGAGGACCCCCATGGCCATATACTCATGGGCCAGTTCGGACAGCTGCCTCATACATGGAAGATTCCACAAGACTTGGTGATCAAGACAAGGACTCCTCCCCACCGGCGTATTCAGTTAGGACTCTTATTATCCTAGGCCTTTGGTGCATTATATAAACCGAGGCCAGGCTAGTCGATAGATAACATATACAACAATCATACCATAGGCTAGCTTCTAAGGCTAAACCTCTACGATCTCGTGGTAGATCAACTCTTGTAATACTCATATCATCAATATCAATCAAGCAGGACGTTGGGTATTACCTCCATCAAGAGGGCCTGAACCTGGGTAAACATCGTGTCTCATGCCTCCTGTTACCATCGATCCTAGACGCACATTTCGGGACCCCCTACCCGAGATCCACCGGTTTTGACACCGACAGTTAGGCTAGGGTTAGACTGATTTGGTAAGGGGGTAGTCTAATATATGGCAAGTGGATTTTTGGTAGGGGCATTTGGTCCTTTTGATTTTAATCAGACGGTTTCGGATAAATAGGTTAGGGGGGCCAATTAAGGAAACAGCGATGTTTTATAGATGTTTGGAGACGATCCGGAACCAACGGTGAGGACTCTCCGAGTTGGGTTCGGGACAACTTTCGGACGCGCACTCGAGGGGTTCGATGCACTGTGCAAGGAGGGGTTTCGGGGCCTCGCGGTTGGTAGCGGACTGTGTAGATGGTCTAGGGAGGAAAGAGAGGGAAAGCACGACACATGTTTCCGGATACCGAAAATGTCCGACGTATGACCGGTTATAATGCCGCTATATGTTTAACGGTTGGACTATCAAATGATCTCCGAATGCGATGACACTTGGCAGGCGGCCTACTGACAACATAACAACACCGCATGCGAACTTTCAACCCATTCCGAGAACATTTTCTGGCCACTTAGAAAATAATATTTCGGACATGCCGCGGGCGCGTGCAAGTGTGTCTGGACTCAGAACGGACAACAGAAAGAACTGGGGAAACCCGGACGAATGCATGTTTTGAAAACATGATGATGCAATGCACATGATGACATGGCAAGATGCAACACGCAAGCAAAAGACATGGCAATGACGGTGCAAAACTGGAAGACACCTGGCGCAACAGTCTCGGGGCGTTACAAAAAGGTAATCATAACTTTTCTCTATAAAGCAAAAGCCCCCAAGTGATATATTTCTGAGCTGTGCTCGCTGGGTACCTATGTTTGAGTTGCGCTGTGCAACAAACTCTCTTTGGTCCCTATAACTCAGGCATCAGGCCTCTAAGTGATTTGTAATAAGGCGTGTAAGCCGGAGCAAGAGAGTAAGTACAGCTATGCTCATTGAGCAGGAAGCCCCCAAGTGACCAATAAGATAAGCCAATAAGGCAGGATACCCATGTTTGAACCGCGCATCATGGCAGCAAATTCTCTTTCGCAACCTTTAATTTTTCCTGAGAACTCGAACTTGCGAGAGATGAATTCTTTTTGAACCGGATGTTAAACTGGATATTGAGAGCTTCAAAGCTTTATGGGAGAGAGATGTCTGTTGAGCCGGATTTTAAACCAAAATCTTCATTTTGAGCCGGAAATTTTCTGACGGCCTTTAAATTTTCATCAACATGGCAGCGGCCTCCGGGACCGGGTTATCTTCCCCTTCAATGTCCTGGGTCATGAATTGGCTGATTCATGCCATTGTAGCCCCCAAGTCTTAAGACGACTCGAGGAGTTGGCTTGATATTCTCCATACTTGACCGTGATGTAAACCGGCATATAGTTGAATATCGGAACACTGGAATATGTCGAAGCTGGAAGCAAGGTGGCAAGTTGATGACCCTCGCAATACTTATTGTGTATCCTTGGCGTTTGATAACGCAATGTGACTTCTCATAAGGTTGAGGTTGATCGTGGCAGGTTATAAATAATCCCGTATGAGCTGTGTCAGTAACTCGGCCAATGGTTCATCCCAACTGGCTATTGAAGTTAACCAAAACAAAGTGGCGGTGGCTTGCGCACATGTCCATTGAGCCACCCCGTGCAGGCGGAAACGCATAGTATATGATGATTTCCTCCAGAATGGTCATCATGAAATGGACTATCGGAGCAGTGACTTGCTTGTATTTAATAAGCCACTCATGCAAATGGGTGCGGCTCCGGCGTGTCGATGTAAATTGGGCCGCAGAGGCGGCGACTTGCACACACATTCATCGAGCATTATGGCACGGTCAGATGCTAGCGCATGATAACAACAACGCGAGTTATATATCCATGACACGACCATCGCTTTTGCAGTGAAACTGTCCTGCATCAAAAAACATCGCAAGCCAGAGTACTTTTTCTTTAAAAAATAAAAAATGTATCAATAAAAATAAACCGGATGGATATCACCTGATTTGTCCAGATAATAGATGATTCATATATAACAGCCGTGGATAACCTCCAATAATTTCAACGGTGATTTATCCACTATCTCCTTTTTTTTTGCAAAAAAAGCATCACCCACAGTACTGCAGCCGTCACCGGCAAATAAGTCTCTTCTCCGGCAGCTAGCTGTAAAGCAATGTCCAGACACTTAAATCTTAAGTTATCCTATCCCCACTCTCTGGATCCTTGTACTGTTTTTCATTACTTCTAGGAGAACATAAACCTTCCAGTAGTTTGAATACGCCTTCTGGTAGGTACGGGAACACACAAATCAATTTGCCAAGTGATTTATTGTGATATAAGGGCACTCAAAGATGAAAACTGTGACGGGCTCCTCTCAATTGTAGAAAAGCTTGAACTACAAGTTTCTAAATATTGAGCCCAACTGATACTAACTGAAGAACTGTCAATGAAGTAACAAAAACGCCAGGATATTCTTGGGTTCCCTGAGATCCTGAATTTCCATCAATAATCCAGTGGCATCTGTAGTGGGCAATTTAGCCTCTACTGTTTCTATATCTAGCGAAACTGTTGAACTAACAAGTCCACTGCAATGCTTTGATTTGTAGTGATCCAGCTGCTTTGACGCTTTAAGCAGCAAACATACCAATTAACTGACATACAGTATGTCTTGCACCCGCCAACGTCTCGTCATTCAAAAGATCCAGCAGACAGGGGAGCGGAGGCCAGCTGGCTTGGAAGCGGGGCTGTGAAGATGGTTCAATGAGGCTGTGTCAACGCCGGCAAGGAGACGCGAGGACCGTGGTGGCTCAACGAGGCAATGGCAGAGGCGGCGATTTCAGAAGCCAGGACTGTTAGGATGATCTCCACCATGCGGGCCCAACGGCCCACCGAGACCTTAGATCCGCGTCCTGATCGGGGGCGCTCAACCTACTATGGGTGACGGGCCCCTGTCACCTGCACTATATAAAGAGGTGGGGGGACGGCGGCTCAAATCACGAGGTTCGTCGCACAGCCGTACACCCCACCAAAGCCCCTACCGATCTAGGGTTAATATAGTGCTAATGGGAAGCTCCGCCACCACTACTCTCTGCCACCACCGCCGGCCACCATCACCATGGCCGGCACCGGGACCTCCTCGAGCCACAAGTGAAGGTAGGACCACCGATCTACTCTAGCCTGGTGATCCAGAGGTTCTATCAATGGTATCAGACAGGGCTAGGATCTATATTATTTCGGTACAAAGGAAAAATAGAGAAAGAAAAAGACCCTCCCCAAAGAACCCTAACAGGGAAGAGTAAAGAAAACAAAAAGTAAACCGGAGAAGGCCTTTGGCCAACGGCAAAGTGCGCCGCCACACCGGCCGCGCCTGTTCCTCTCGATCCCGTTGCGCATCGGCAAGCCGAGGCGACCGGGATGAAGAACCTACCCCAAAAGGGGCAAAGAGCACCGCGGCCAAACCTTTCGACGGCGGCGCGCTCACCGCGAGGTGGACGCACAGCCGGCGAGGGGGGAAGGCCACGGCACCGCGGATGCTCGCTCCGCCGCCCTCGAACGCACAGAGGGAGTGGATTTTGACTCTGCTCGCGTCTCTCTCTCTCTCTAAAAGGAGGAGTGGGGCGGTGAAAGATCGAAAAGAAGAAAATAGGAGGGGGACAGGAAAAGAGGAGCCTCGCCGTCGGCGGCTGGCCGGCGGCTAGAGAGGACCGCGGGCGAGAAGTGGATCAGAGGAGGGCTCGACCTCGCTGCCCCCTCTCTCTGCCACAGGAGAAAGAAGAGGGAGAAAAGGAGGAAAGAGGAAGAAGAGGCTCACCAGTGTGGAAGCATCCGCCGCCATCACTGGCGGCCAGGGCGGAGCCCCTCTCCCCGCCGCCCGCGAGATCCCGATGAGAGACGGAGGAAAGGAAACGAATGGCTAGGGTTTTCGGATCGATTGGGCGATGGGGGCTGTTTTGTTCACGCTAGATGCACGTGTGGCCGTAGGATCCCCACGGACGGGCCAGATCTAAACCCTAGAACGGCACGGGCCGTTTGGGCCAAAAGGGAGAGGCTGCGCTCGCTGGGTGGGCTGCATGGTGTGCGCGCGGGCCATTGGTTGGCCGGAGCAAAGTACATGCCGTGGGCTTAATAGTTTTTGTCCAGTACTTGGGCAATTCTTTATATAGTTTTTCTATTCAAAGTAATCCAACGCAAAAATTTTTAGAAAATAGAAAAGACAATAGACATATTTCTGCAAAGAATAATTGAAAATTTTCTGAAAATAAAATTAGAAAAAAATTCAGAAAAAGAAAAGTTAATGAATATTATAAAAGAAAGTAATAAAGTTCATGAAATTTTTTTTGGTAAAAGAAAAGTTTCTGGAAAGTAAAAAAGTACATGAATTTTTTTATTCATGTTTTTCCGCTGCAAATAAATAAAAGTTCTTTTTAAAAAACATTCTTCTGAAAAGAATAAAGTCCATGAATTTATTATTCATGTTTTCTGCTACAAAATAAAAGTTTTATCTTCAATTAAATTGGAACCAACGGGAAAATTTAATTGGAAGAACTGTTCTTAGCAATGTTTTTTCCCTGTGGGTGAAACTAGATTCAGAAAGTTTCCGCTATGACAAAAGAAAGATATTTGTTTTAAAGTTAAAATGTGGTATTGTTATTTTCCGACCAACGTTGATGATAAAAATACTATATTTCTATGAGTATTATGTTCAAAGCTTAAATCTCTGATAAATTTTGTATCAAAGTGATCAATTTTCAGAGAACAGTTAAAGATGAAGAAATGCTCTTGAACTAGAGAAATGTATATTTCTTGTTTACTGCAATAAAGTTGATGATGATTATTATTTCTTAGCAAATTTGCTTAATAGAAATTTAATCATCACATTATTTATGAATTATATGCGTTATTTCCATTTCTGCCCAACGGTGATGTGGAATTAATGTAAAAAGGTGATGTTTTGTTCTATTTTTGCCTAACGGTGATTTAGAATATAAAAGTAAGGTGTGCATATCTTTAACCAGACCAGTGTAGGGTTATTTTTTTGCTCACTATTATTGATTATTCGCTAAGTTTCTCAGTCTAAAAGTTTTCCATGCTTTCATTAGTGAAAGCAAAAGGCTGGGTACTTGTGTCCCGAAAGATGACCAAGAAAGGTCATAACGTGAGGGAGTATGTTCTCTCTAAAGAATGGCTTCAAAGAAGCCAATTTTGGATATTAATCCAAGAAAGAGATATATCATCGAGAGTCTTGCTCGACGAATGTCTTCATGTACTCTCCATGGAAAAGAATTCTCATCTTCTATGAGATGCAATACGTGATATGCGTGATTAATTTGACCAACGTCGGGTTAAGCATGTGTATTAAAGAATATTCGGATTTATTTATAAATCTGATGATTGAATATGCAGTCAAAAGAGCCAATTCTGGCATTTATGTCCCTTACAGGGAATTACCCGCATGGCGGGAAAAGATGATTATGATAAAACACGCATGGCAGGATAAGTCTGGGAAAATCCCTGTGTAACCCGTATGGCGGCAGAAATTTTCTCAGACTTATCCTGTATGACAGGAGAAAGACATGACGACTCATGTACTTTTAATATGTCCCACTCTGGGAGAAAAGTATGGAGTAGCTATTATGCTTTCCTAGTATCGACCGTACATCTTATGTGTAACGGTCATTAAGCACTCAATAAATCTAAAGAGAATAAAATTTACAGACGAGCCTAAAGATAAGAATGATATGCAAGTGTGACTTGCAAAAGTACTAATGATAAAGAACTCTGTTGAGTTTCTGAAATAGAATGAGGAAAAAGTACTCCTGATAAATGAAGTAGATAATCGAAGTTTCCTCATTCACAAGAGTTATGAATGGTTTTTCGAAATTGTGGCAGAAAAGTTCTTGCCACATTTCGAGGGGGAGAAAGATATATGAGATAAATTAAGAATGATGAAACTCCCCTATACTTTAGATAATGTGATGAAGAATGTGATCGTCTGGGGGAGTATGACGGTCATATTAATACCCCTAAAGAAAAGAAATAGCTGTATTCCTGGATCTTTTACAATTCCGAAAGCAGACTAAGGAATACTAAGCTGGTGCTTAAAAGTGCCATAAAGAAGAAAGTTTTAACAGAATAAACCCAAACAATAAAGTTTAAAGATACGCCATTTTTAGTGAAGATGGAGTAATCTGGGGGAGCATGTTGTATGACCTATACAACACCTGATGTTAGCTCTATAAAGGATGAATGAGTACACATGGATCTTGTGACATAGGTCCCTGTAAAACTTGTTGCCTCTTGGAAATGAAAGACTATATAATTAATTTGCCTCTTGGCAATGACAGCAACAACAGCCCCATATGAAAGAAGTGCCAGTACCTAAGACACTAATGGTCTAAAGGAATGAGAAAATCAGATACTTTTGATTACTATAAAGTCTTTGTTAGTGAAATTCAAATGGAGGTTGATCCCACCTCATTTAAAGTGCTCATTCGAGTTTTGAGAAGTGTCTGCTTATCTAAATGATAAGAGACTATGTCAGATGAAATGAAATTAGTGAATCCCAACGATGTTTGGGACTCATAAGTAATTTCCAATGGAGCATAAACAGTAGGCTGTAAAGGGTCTACAAGGTCAATGTGACTCCAAAGGAAATATGTAAAGGTGTAAAACATGACTTAAATCGAAAGGTTTTTGCGTGTTTTGCACTGAATAGATTACAATGAGTGTTGGTAGCACATCATGATCTGAGTTACATCAGATGAAAGTAAAGAACACAGGGGATACTGCCTGAAGAAGTCTTTTATGGACTAAAGCAATCAAATGTTGTTTTGGGTTAAAGAAAATGAGAGGAAAATTGTATTCGTGCAAAGTTATAGAATGGAAAATTCATTTCCTAATCCTGTGCATGTGGATGACATCCTACTTGCTAGTGGTGATGTCAACCTACTGCAGGAGGAGAAAAGAAGTTCTTATCCTCAAAGTTCAAAAGAATGTTCTCGGTAGAGTGTCTCTTGTTATAAGTATCGAGATTCACAAAGAAAAGAATAAAATAGGGTATTAGGGATGTCGAATGGACATGCTAAGAAAGGTCTCTAAAGTATGCATGCGAGTAAACCTACGCCTGTTCTTATAGTCAAGGGTAATGGAACTGGAAACTATGGTGTTCCAAGAGTTGATGAGAAAAGATTGAAAATGGATATGGTACCATATGCTTCAGTTGTTGGAAGCTCAGTACATTACCCTGACACAGTTCACATATCCGGGTTGTTTTGGCAATGTCCAGTCCATATATAGATCACTGGAATGGATTCAAAGATATCGGCCTCAAGCTGAAAGAAATAAGTGCTCTCAAAAGATTGTGAGTACAAAGACATGACTTGTGAAATGTATAGCGAACTCCACAATTGTCGCTAACTTTCATACTTGGAGGTTTTTGTGTGGAAAAGCTCCAAAGAATGAAACAATTATCATCGATGTGATGCAAAGATATGTTATAGCTTGATATGAGGCTGAGGGACAGGCAAAATGGTTATGAAGACCTGTACCCGGAGTTGATAATGGTTGACAACAGCGATAACCATTTTAAGTTTTTCTCTCCTATGACAATGAGTCAAGTGTTGATGCCAAACACACTGACACAGAGTTATGCGTTGTAAAGGAGAAAGTCCAGAATTATGAAGAAATGCTTGAAGCATACAAGCAATAGACAAGTATTTACAGATCTGCTTATTAAAGGCTTACCGCCCAGTGTGTTCGGAGAACACACAGTCGACATGGGTTTTATGGTATAGTCTAAAATTTCCGGAAAATAAAAGGGCCCAAGGTTAAAGAATTTGTTTCAAAATAGAGAGGTACGTTGTGGCCGTCTGATTCTATCGGCAATTGAGCTGTGACGATGAAACATGTTCTATGTATTGATCTGTTATGAAACGAGTAAAGTAAAATTATAAGGTCAAAAGTAAAAGTTGAGATCAAGGGGGAGAATGTTAGGATGATCTCCACCGTGTGGGCCCAACGGCCCACCGAGACCTTAGATCCGCGCCCTGATCGGGGGCGCTCAACCCACTATGGGTGACGGGCCCCTATCACCTGCACTATATAAAGAGGTGGGGGACGGCGGCTCAGATCACGAGGTTCATCGCACAGTCCCTACCGATCTAGGGTTAGTGCAGTGCTGATGGGAAGCTCCGCCACCACTACTCTCTGCCACCACCACCGGCCATCGTCACCATGGCCGGCACCGGGACCTCCTCGAGCCACAAGTGAAGGTAGGACCACCGATCTAATCTAGCCTAGTGATCCAGAGGTTCTATCAAGGACAACTCAACAGTGGCAGCTCGAGACCGAGGCCAGTGGGGGCGAGCCACAGCCGAGGCGGCTCTGGGCCAGCGGTAGTGGAGTAAGGCGGAGGGGGGCCTAACAGCTGCTCACGGGCGGCGGCTCACTGGCGGCGCCGCAGCAGCTCGAGGACGGCCCGTCGATGGAGACGAGGGCCACGACTAGTCGACCACGGCCCAACGCAACTTTCAGGGGCCAAGGCGAGGTCATGCAGGGGCGGTTTAAGGCCGCGGCATCTTGGAAGCGTAGTCCGCTTGGGAGCGTGGGCGCAGAGGTTGCCCGGAGCGGCACAACTTGGAACCAGCTCAAGACCGCAGTGGCGACTCATAGTGCGGCTGTAGAAGTGATGGCAGTGGCCGGCGGCTCAATGAGGCCGAACCAGGGGCGGCCTAAGGCCGTGAAGGCGAGCCAGTGAAGCAAGAGCGAGGCCATGGTGGCTCCAGACGGGCGGCTGCTGCGAAGGTGACCCGCCCAAGCGAGACGCCGACTGTGTAGGTGAACTGCGGCAGCTCGAGGCAAAGGTGTGATCCAGCGAGGCGAGCGGGGCCTGCAGCGGCAACGACGGCTTAGGGGCCGGTTCAAGGCCAGAAGGCTCAGCGGCCAATGAAGGAGCAGCTAGGCCAGGGCGGCTCAAAGTGGATATAACCTAGAAGCAGGGTGGCACGCGGAGCAGCTCAACGGCAAGGCCGGCGAGGCGGCAAACCAAGTTGGAGTGCCGTGGCGACTCTCATGCTGCGATCGAAGTAGTCAGAAGCAGAAAACGAGCGGAGGTGCACCGACGGCGGCGGCAACCCAATGCTGCAGAGGCCGGTGACTCACGTCTTGCTCCCAATGGTTGAAACTCAGGCGCGGCGAGGTATTGCAGCCTGTAGCCGGCTTAGAGGTAACGGATTCAGATTCGGTTTGACCGTACATGGCAACGGAGTGCGGCCACAGCGGCTCAGAGATGCCAGCTTGTGGCAGAACGACAGAGGCGGAAGGGCTTGAACCCGGCTTGAGATCGTAAACACAGAGGCAGAATCTGCCGAAGTGGGTCAACAAAGCCATTGAGGCGGGTCGCGGAAGTGGCGACTCAGCAGCAGAAAACGAGGGCCGTGCCCGAACCTCCGGGTCGTCGACAGTTGACTCTCGAGTCAAAGTTGTTTCCTACTCCGGGCCGTGGACATTTTTTATTGAAGTTGTAGCCAAAACACCGGCTCCCTTGGGATTGACATAATTACACATACTTGGAAACCGCAGAGCAGGTAGACGTGATGCAACAGGATGTTCACGAGGGCCGCGGTTGATCGGACGCATCCTAAAAAATCTGTCGGTCTCGGCGACTTGAAAACAACTAAATAATTCGCCGATCGTAACCCTAATTATTCTCAAACTTGAATCTTGCAGATTGTAAATCTGGTCTGATGAACTCAAAGTTGATACAATCCTTACAAACTGGCTTTTATTTCACCGGAAAATTGCGAACTTCTCGATCCTGCGAGAGATCCCTTCAAGAACTCAACACCACCGTGCGCAGGCCCCATGGTGGGCACCAACTGTCGTGGAATTGTCACGGCAGATGTTCTAGTGTGAGGACTTAGTCGTGAGGCCAACGCATCTATGTAGTAGCTTGAAGGGTTGGTCGGAATCGAAAGACACAAGGTTTTACCCAGGTTCGGCCCCTCAAGGTGGAGGTAAAAGACTACATCCTGCTTCATTGATATTGATGATAATGATCACAGTTACAAGGGTGTTCTATCTCGAGAGCTATTGACTTGTCCGTCTATCTAGACTTATGAAAACCCGTGGAACCTCTCCCTCTTGGGGAGCCCTGCCCCTCCTTATATATGTTGAAGGGGCGGCTTACATGACTAGTCCTATTAGGATTTGGATTACTCTATTACAAGTGGAGTCCTAGTCTTGCTTCCTTTTGTAAGGGCATATTCCTTATGCTTTCCTCTTAAACCGGCCCACCATAGCTTGAGTCGGACTTCCATGAACCGCCTTCTGGGCCACCGGGTCTTGTCACTCCTCTAACCCGCCTGCCGGGTCACCAATGAGTCACCTGCCTCAATCGGGTCATCAGTGAGTGGAGAGATCCGGGCAGGTCACTTCATGAGTCGCCAAGTTAGGGTGGGTTACTAGTGAGTCGTCAAGTCCAGCCGGGTCATACCATGGGGTATATCCCCGACAAGTCCTCCTCTTATTTTTTTCTAGGTCAAAATGACCTATATACAAGAAGATGGGCACCGGAGGTGGGCCTGGGTGAGCACAACCCACCAGGGCGCGCTTGGGCTCCCTAGCGCGCCCAGGTAGGTTGTGCCCACCTGGTAGGCCCCCTCTGGTAGTTATTTGCTCCAATAATTATCAAATATTCCATAAAAATTCTCGTGAAGTTTCAGCTCATTTGGAGTTGTGCAGAATAGGTAGCCTGACGTAGCTTTTTTAGGTCCAGATTTCCAGCTGCCGGAATTCTCCCTCTTTGTGTATACCTTGCCTATTATGAGAGAAAAGGCATTAGAATTACTCCAAAAAGCATTACTATGGATAAAACATTATAAATAATAGTAAAAAAACATGATGCAAAATGGACGTATCAACCCCCCCAAGCTTAGACCTCGCTTGTCCTCAAGAGAAAACCGAAATCGAAAAATATGTCCACATGCTTTGAGAGAGAGGTGTTGATAAAAACAAAATACGGGCATAGAAGCATCATGTTGATTATTATAACAACAACAAAATTAAACATAATACTTTTATCATAGAACTTTTATCATATACTTCTCATGAATAAGTAACAATTCATCACACAATCGAAGTATAAAGCAAAAACTCTATTAAAAACCGACAAACTATGTTCCCAGTCAACTTTAAAACTACAATTCATCGTCTTTTCAGGAAGGGTCACGTATCGGCGCCTTTAGGCAAGTCCACATATTCAACCATCATATAGTCTTCTATGATTGCTAACACTCACCGTGTACACATGAGCAAAACATTTCAACCGAACACATAGAAAGATAGGGGCTTATAGTTTCGCCTCCCAACGTACTCACCTCAAGGGTGATGTCAACAATAATAACTCATGCTATCTATATTTAGGTGGACATATGTGCCTAGATCTTTCCTCACCACATGATGCTTGCCAAAGGAGAAAAATAAAAAGGAATAGAAGGAAAACTTTGACTCTTTGCATAAAAGTAAAAGATAGGCCCTTCGCAGAGGGAAACTGAGGTTGCCATGCGCTTATTTGTTCGTTTGTTCAACCCCTTAGTGCAAAAGAACGTCACGTTTACATTACCCCTTGTGATAGCGACCTTTATTATGCAGTCTATCTCTTTTATTCTTCGCCATCACAAGTTCGTGCAATGCTCAATTTTCTCTTACACTATATGATCTCACACATTTAGAAGCAATTTTTATTGCCTTTTTGCACCAATGACAACTTAGTTGAGGGATCTTGCTCAATCCCTAGGTAGGTATGATGGACACTTGAAAATAAGATTTGGGTTTAAGGGTTTTTGGATGCACAAGTAGTATCTCTACTTAGTGCGAAATTTTTGGCTAGCAAAGATAGGGGGCAAGCACCACATGTTGAAGGATCTATGACAATATGACTTCTATGTGAATGTAAACAAACATAAACCATTAAGTTGTCTTCCTTGTCCAACTTCAACAATTTTGGCATATAATATTTTGATGAGGGATCACAATCACAAAAGATTTCTAGGATAGTATATTTATATGTGAATCTTCTCTTCCCTTATTAATTCTTTCATGAGTTGCATCATTGACTAATGCTATGTTTGTCAATCTCTAATAAAATTTTCTACTCATACTTTTCCGTATGTGGTGTTATCACCTACCATAGGATCAGTATATGATCTTTTCATTATTTCTTTATTTCCTTTCTCTTTTTCTTTCCTATTTCTTTTCTTTAATTGCAACATGAAAGTAAAGAAAGCAAAAACTCAAACTAAACTTTATTATATAACTTGCACATGATTACAAGGATAGATCACTAAGCAAACTCTCAAGGAAGAAACGATCAAACTAACTTTTATTCATCTAAAGCAAAAACATCGAACTAAAATAAGTAAAAGCAAAAAGATAGTGGGATGATACGATACCGGGGCACCTCCCCCAAGCTTGGTGGAAGCCAAGGGGAGTACCCATACCCGATACTCAATTCTCCTTTGGTGGTGAAGAAGATGATGTTGAAGATGAAGAACGGATCTTGTCCTCGGATTTCCATGGCAGTGGTCCACCATCATAAGAGGAGGAGTGAGTCTCACAGGTCCTGCAACTAGCAGCCAAACTCATACCTTTAAAACTTGCCTCATATTCAAAGACTTGGTTTTGGAGGTCATAGATCTGGCTTTGGTGGAAGTTGATTTGCTTGTTGAGGGTGAATATGATGTCCTTCATGGGCTTGCCATCCACCTTGAGATCACGGGAGAGGTCCGTGATCATAAGGTGATTGGCGTTGAGTCCACGCTCCACCATCCCCCTGCACCGGAAGACGTCCTGCTCCATGGCTTCAAGCCTGGCCTCCACGGTTCTCGTCCCCTTTGGACATGGCACATCGCGGAGGTGAAGCACCCCCTCATGCATCTGGATGACCCGAGGGTGCTGCACCACCTCCTGAAGGTATGGGTTGATGATGTTCTTGAAGAACTTGTCCTTGGAGGAGCTTGAAGCGGCCATGGTAGATGGGATCTAACATAAAACAACAAGGAAAAGAAAATAGAGGATTTCTCCGCGATACGGTGATTAACAGGTTTAGGAAGTATATATAGATTTTTTATCTTGGAGGACAAGCATACGGAAGAAAAACGGAGTCCAGAAGGTGTCCCAGGTCGGCACAACCCACTTGGGCCTGGCGTGCCCTGGTGTCTTGTGCCCACCAGGGTACGCTTCCTGGAAGTTTCTTTATTTCCTAAATTTTTAAATATTCCAACTGATAAAAAATATTTTTGCAGATTTTTCGGAGTCCGTTTACTTATCGTATCATGTACCTCCTTATTTTCACGTTTTTGGAGTGTTTAGGAAGGACTCTTTTATGTGTTCTTCTGGTGTCAAAGTTTGGATAATATTACTTTCAACATTAATGGGCGTGCCTAAGATATAATGTTTTATTCGTTGCCCATTGACAACCTTTGGGTTAGTACCTTCGGAATTATTTATTTTGATGGCTCTAGACTGATAAACCTCCTCGATGACATATGGGCCTTCTCATTTTGAGAGGAGTTTTCCTGCAAAGAATCTGAAACAAGAGTTGTACAAAAGAACATATTCTCCGACTTTAAACTCACGCTTTTGGATTCTTTTGTCATGCCATCTTTTAACCTTTTCTTTGAATAATTTTGCATTTTCATAAGCTTGGGCTCTCCATTCATCTAATGAGCTAATATCAAATAACCTCTTTTCACTGGCAAGTTTGAAATCATAATTGAGTTCTTTGATTGCCCAAAATGCTTTATGTTCTAACTCAAGAGGCAAAAGACAAGCTTTTCCATAAACCATTTTATAAGGAGACATACCCATAGGATTTTTATATGCTGTTCTATAAGCCTAAAGTGCATCATCTAATTTCTTAGACCAATTCTTCCTGGACCTATTGACAGTCTTTTGCAAAATTAATTTTATTTCTCTATTGCTATGTTCAACTTGACCACTAGATTGAGGATGATAAGGTGATGCGATTCTATGGTTAACATCATACTTGGCAAGCATTTTACGGAAAGCACCATGAATAAAGTGTGAACCACCATCAGTCATTAAATATCTAGGGACTCCAAACCTTGGGAAAATAACTTCCTTAAGCATTTTAATAGAGGTGTTGTGATCAGTACTACTAGTTGGAATAGCTTCTACCCGTTTAGTAACATAATCAACAGCAACCAAAATATGTGTATACCCATTAGAGGAAGGAAAAGGTCCCATGTAATCAAATCCCCAAACATCAAATGGTTCAACAACGAGTGAATGATTCATAGACATTTCTTGACGCTTACCGATATTACCTATCCTTTGACATTCATCACAAGATAAGATGAACTTACGAGCATCCTTGAAGTGAGCAGTTCTATCTCCAGCATGATGCCCTCCATAAGCTTCGGAGTGACATTTTCGTAGGATTTGTCTCTATTCATGCTCAGGTACACAACGTCTGCTAATACCATCTACTCCTTCTTTATAAAGATGTGGGTCATCCCAAAAGTAATGTCTTAAATCATAGAAGAATTTTTTCTTTTGTTGGTATGTAAAGCTAGGTGGTAAATATTTAGCAACAATGTAATTAGCATAATCAGCATACCAAGGAGTACTATGAGCAACATTTATTGCAGCTAAATGCTCATCAGGAAAACTATCATCAATAGGTAGTGGGTCATCAAGCACATTTTTAAGCCTAGATAAATTATCAGCTACTGGATTCTCAGCTCCTTTTCTATCAATGATATGTAAATCAAATTCTTGTAACAAAATAACCCATCGAATAAGTCTAGGTTTAGCATCTTTCTTTTCCATAAGATATTTAATAGCAGCATGGTCTATGTGAACAGTTACTTTGGAATCAACAATCTAAGGTCTAAATTTATCACAAGCAAACACAACTGCTAAGAATTCTTTTTTAGTAGTAATATAATTTCTTTGAGCACTGTCTAGAGTTCTACAAGCATAATGAATTACATTAAGTTTCTTATCAACTGTTTGTCCTAGAACAGCACCAGCAACATAATCACTAGCATCACACATAATTTAAAAAGGCAAGTTCCAATCAGGTGGTTGAACAATAGGTGCAGAAATTAAGGCTTTCTTGAGTGTTTCAAAGGCTTCTAGACAATCATCATTGAAAACAGGAATATCCTTTTTCAAGAGACTAGTAAGAGGCCTAGAAATTTTTGAAAAGTCTTTGATAAATCTCCTATGGAAAGCAACATGACCTAGGAAACTACGAATACCCTTATATCTTTAGGACATGGCATTTTCTCAATTGCATCAACCTTAGCTTTGTCCACCTCAATACCCCTTTCAAAAATTTGATGACCCAGTACAATGCCTTCATTAACCATAAAGTGGCACTTCTCCCTATTCAAGACAAGATTTGTTTGTTCACATCTCTGCAAAACTCGATCAAGATTGCTTAAACAATCATCAAAAGACTTCCCATAAATAGAAAAGTCATCCATGAAAACATCAACAATCTTTTCACAAAAGTCAAAGAATATGGCAGTCATACATCTTTGAAAGGTAGCAGGTGCATTACATAAACCAAAAGGCATACGTCTATCAGGATAATTCCAAAGGGACAAGTAAAAGTGGTCTTTTCTTGATCAGGTTGAGAAATAGGTATTTGTGAAAAACTAGAATATCCATCAAGGAAGCAAAAATGTGTGTTCTTAGATAATCTTTCAAGCATTTGATCAATAAAAGGCAGAGGGTAATGATCTTTTCTAGTTGCTTTGTTTAATTTTCTAAAATCAATTACCATTATATAGCCTGTAACAATTCTTTGTGGAATAAGTTCATTCTTATCATTAGGAACAACAGTAATACCTCCTTTCTTAGGGACACAATGAACATGACTTACCCATCTACTATCAGCTATAGAATAGATTATACCTGCTTCCAAAAGTTTTAATAATTCCGTTCTTACCACTTCTTTCATCTTCGGGTTTAACCGATGTTGGTGATCAACAACGGGTTTAGCATCAGGTTCCATATTAATTTTGTGTTGACATAGAGTGGGACTAATGCCCTTTAAATCATCAAGAGTATATCCAATAGCAGCTCGATGCTTCCTTAGAACTTTCAGTAATCTTTCTTCTTCATGTTCTGAAAGGTTAGCACTCATAATAACATGATATATCTTCTTTTCATCAAGTTGAGCATATTTCAAAGTGTCTTGCAATTGTTTTATTTCAAACACAGGATCACCTTTAGGTGGAGGAGGACCTCCTAGAGTTTCAATAGGCAAATTGTGTTTAAGCAGAGGACGTTGTTCAAAGAATTTTTTATCTATTTCATTTCTTTCATGCATATGTAAATCATTTTCATGGTCTAGCAAATTTTGTTCTAAAGGATCAGTAGGTGGTACAACAATAGAAGCAAGACTAATTAATTCATCCTTACTAGGCAATTCTTTTTCATGAAGCTTTCTACTAAACTTGGAAAAATTAAATTCATGAGACTCATCACCAAAACTAACACCGACAGTTTGCTTCTCACAATCTATTCTAGCATTGACGGTGTTCAAGAAACGTCTACCAAAGATAATGGGACAAAAGTCATCTTGTGGGGAGCCAAGAACAATAAAATCAGTAGGGTATTTAATTTTCCCACACAAAACTTCAACATCTCTAACAATCCCAATCGGTGATATTGTGTCTCTATTAGCAAGTTTAATAGTAACATCTATGTCTTCTATTTCCGCGGGTGCTATGTCATTCATAATTTCATGATATAAGGTGTAAGGAATAGCACTCACACTAGCACCTATGCCACATAAACCATGATAACAATGGTCTCCTATTTTAACTGAGATGACAGGCATGCCAACAACAGGTCTATGTTTATCTTTTTTTACCAGGTTTGGCAATTCTAGCAGCTTCTTCACATAAGTAAATAACATGCCCATCCATATCTTCTTCTAAGAGAACTTTAACCATAGCAATACTAGGTTCTACTTTAATTTGTTCATCAGGTTTAGGTGTTCTAATATAGCTTTTGTTAACCACAATTGAAACTTTAGCATGTTCATTTATCCTAACAAGGAAAGGTGGTTTCTCTATATAAGCAGAAGGAACAACTGGATCAACATTATAAAGTATAGTTTTTTCTTTAACTGGTACCGGTTCTTTTGTTTCTTCTTTAATAGGTGGGTGAGATTTAAACCACTTCTCTTTAGGGAGTTCAACATGAGTAGCAAATAATTCACAAACGTAGGCTACTATCTCAGAGTCAAGTCCATATTTAGTGCTAAACTTTTTAAAAGCATCGGTATCCATAAAAGATTTAACACAATCATACTTAAGTTTAATACCTGACTCTTTACCTTCGTCGAGTTCCCAATCTTCAGAGTTGCGTTTAATTCTTTCCAAAAGATCCCACCGGAATTCAATAGTCTTCTTCATAAAAGAACCAACACAAGAAGTATCAAGCATGGTTTGATCATTACGAGAAAGCCGAGCATAAAAATTCTGGATAATAATTTCTCTTGAGAGCTCATGATTGGGCATGAATATAACATTTACCTAAGCCTCCCCCAAGCTAGAGTGATACTTTCTCCTTCACAAGGCCAAAAATTATATATATAATTCCGATCACGATGAACTAGATGCATAGGATAATTTTTTTGGTGGAACTCCAATTTCAAATGATTCCAATTCCAAGATCCAATATCATCGCATAGCCTATACCATGCCAATTCTTTTCCCTTAAAAGATGAAGGTAAAACCTTTTTCATAACTTCATCCCTGGGTAAACCTGCAAGCTTAAACAATCCACAAATTTGTTCTACATATATCAAGTGCATATCAGGATGTTCGCTTCCATCTCCTGCATAATGATTAGCTAGCAGTTGTTCTATCATACCTGAAGGAATTTCATATTCAATATTTTCAGTAGGTGCAGTAGGTTGAGGGGTAACTAATTGTGGTTCCGGACAAGGTGAAGACACCCCGAACAAACCCCTCAAAGGATTGTTTTCCATAGTAACAAGTGACAATAAATTTCAGCACACTATATAAATGTTTCCTTACCAAATTCCACTTAGCAAAGGCGCCTCAGTCCCCGGCAACGACGCCAGAAAATAGCCTTGATGACCCACAAGTGTAGGGGATCAATTGTATCTCTTTTTGATAAGTAAGAGTGTCGAACCCAACGAGGAGCAGAAGGAAATGACAAGTGGTTTTCAGCAAGGTAATGTCTGCAAGTGCTAAAATTGTAAGTAGAGGAGTAGTTTGATAGCAAGATAATTTGTAACGAACAAGTAACGATAGTAGGAACAAAAGTGCAGCAAGGTAGCCCAATCCTTTTGAGGCAAAGGACAGGCCAAAATGGTCTCTTATGATAAGCAAAGCGTTCTTGAGGGAACACGGGAATTTCATCTAGTCACTTTCGTCATGTTGGTTTAATTCGTGTTCGGTACTTTGATAATTTGATATGTGGGTGGACCGGTGCTTAGGTGTTGTTCTTACTTGAACAAACCCCCTACTTATGATTAACCCTCCCGCAAGCATCCGCAACTACGAGAAAAGTATTAAGAGTAAACTCGAACCATAGCATTAAACTTTTGGATCCAATCGGTCCCTTACAGAATAGCGCATAAACTGGGGTTTAAGATTCTGTCACTCTCTCAACCCATCATCTAATTGCTACTCCATAATGCATTCCCTTAGGACCAAATATGGTGAAGTGTCATGTAGTCGACGTTCACATGACACCACTAAGGGAATCACAACATACATACTATCAAAATATCAAACACATATCAAGTTCACATGATTACTTGCAACATGATTTCTCCCGTGACCTCAAGAACAAAAGTAACTACTCAAAAATGATAAACATGCTCATTATCGGAGGAGTATTAAATATCATATTGGATCTGAACATATAATCTTCCACCAAATAAACCATATAGTAATCAACTACAAGATGTAATCAACACTACTAGTCACCCACAAGAACCAATCTATAGTTCTGGTAACAAGATTGAACACAAGAGATGAACTAGGGTTTGAGATGAGATGGTGTTGTTGAAGATGTTGATGGAGATTGCCCTCCCCAAGATGGGAGAGTTGTTGGTGATGATGACGATGATTTCCCCCTCCGGGTGGGAAGTTCCCTAGGCAGAATCACACCGACGGAGGGCAAAAGTGATCATGCCCAAGTTCGCCTCGAGGCGGCGGCGCTCCGTCCCGAAATTCCTCCTCTTATTTTTTCTAGGTCAAAATGACCTATATATACCAGAAGATGGGCACCGGAGGTGGGCCTGGGTGAGCACAACCCACCAGGGCGCACCTGGGCTCCCTGGCTCACCCAGGTGGGTTTTGCCCACCTGGTGGGGCCCCTATGGTAGTTATTTGCTCCAATAATTCTGAAATATTCCATAAAAAATCCTCAAGATGTTTCAACTCATTTGGAGTTGTGCAGAATAGGTAGCCCGACGTAGCTTTTTCAGGTCCAGATTTCCAACTGTCGAAATTCTCCCTCTTTGGGTATATCTTGCATATTATGAGACAAATGGCATTACAAATACTCCAAAAAGCATTATAATGGATAAAAACATTATAAATAATAGTAAGAAAACATGATGCAAAATGGACGTATCACTGCCGCATTCACTTTAAATAGGGCACCATCGAAATCCGTTGAGACGACACCGTATGAATTATGGTTTGGGAAGAAACCTAAGCTGTCATTTCTGAAAGTTTGGGGATGCGATGCTTATGTCAAGAAACTTCAACCTGAAAAGCTCGAACCCAAATTAGAGAAATGCGTCTTCATAGGATACCCTAAGGAAACTATTGGGTATACCTTCTACCTCAGATCCGAAGGCAAGATCTTCGTTGCCAAGAATGGATCCTTTATGGAGAAAGAGTTTATCTCCAAAGAAGTAAGTGGGAGGAAAGTAGAACTTGATGAGGTACTCCCTCATGAACCGGAGAGTAGCGCAGCACAAGAAAATGTTTCTGTGGTGCCTGCACCGACTAGAGATGATGTTAATGATGATGATCATGAAACTTCGGATCAAGTTGCTACTAAACTTCTTAGGTCCACGAGGACACGTTCTGAACCAGAGTGGTATGGTAACCCTGTCCTGGAAATCATGTTGTTAGAGAACGGTGAACCTTCGAACTATGAAGAAGCGATGGCGGGCTCGGATTCCAACAAATGGCTTGAAGCCATGAAATCCGAGATAGGATCCATGTATGAAAACAAAGTATGGACTTTGACGGACTTGCCCGATGATCGACAAGCCATAGAGAATAAGTGGATCTTTAAGAAGAAGACTGACGCGGATGGTAATGTGACGGTTTATAAGGCTCGGCTTGTCGCTATGGGTTACCGACAAGTTCAAGGGGTTTACTACGATGAGACCTTCTTACTCGTAGTGAAGCTGAAGTCCGTTCGAATCATGTTAGCAATTGTCGCATTCTATGATTATGAGATCTGGGAAATGGACGTCAAAACGGCATTCCTTAATGGTTTCCTTAAGGAAGAATTTTATATGATGCAGTGATGTCTACTACGCAACTTTATTCTTGTAGACACGTGTTGGGCCTCCAAGCGCAGAATTTTGTAGGACAGTAGCAATTTTCCCTCAAGTGGATGACCTAAGGTTTATCAATCTGTGAGAGGTGTAGGATGAAGATGGTCTCTCTCAAACGACCGTGCAACCAAATACAAGCAATCTCTTGTGTCCCCAACACACCCAATACAATGGCAAATTGTATAGGTGCACTGAAATATATTTTTATAATCTGAATAAATAAAAATAGCAAGGTAGCAAATAGTAAATGGGCACAAAAATGTGTTGCAATGCTTGAAAACAAGGCCTAGGGTCCTACTTTCGCTAGTGAAACCTCTCAACAGTGCTAACATAGTTGGATCATATGATTATCCCTGAAAGTGTAACGAAGAATCACTCCCGAGTTCCTATTAGCGGAGAACAGAAGATAGGAATTGTTTGTAGGGTACTAAACCACCTCAAAGCTATTCTTTCCGTTCGATCTATTCAAGAGTTCGTACTAAAATTACGCAAAGCTATTTTTTCCGTTCGATCTATCCTAGAGTTCGTACTAGAATAACACCAAAGCATATTCATATTCATAATACTCAATCCACACAAAGAACTACAAGCATGCCCCAATATTTCTACTTGATAAACAAGGACAAGAACGTGCATCAACCCCTATGCATAGATTACCCCAATGTCACCACGGGAATCCGCAAGTTGAGTGCCAAAACATATATCAAGTGAATTAATACGATACCCCATTGTCACCACGAGTATTCAATTGCAAGACATATATCAAGTGTTCTCAAATCCATAAAAGTATTCAATTCGATAACCACAAAATCTCAAAGGGAAAAACTCAATTCATCACAACAAGATAGAGAGGGGAAAACACCATATGATCCGACTAGATTAACAAAACCCGTGATACATCAAGATCGTGACATCTCAAGAACACGAGAGAGAGAGAGAGAGAGAGATTAAACACATAGCTACTGGTACAAACCCTCTGCCCCGAGGGTGGAATACTCCCTCCTCATCGTGGTGGCCGCCGGGATGATGAAGATGGCCATCGGAGATGATTCCCCCCTCCGGCAGGGTGCCGGAAAGGGTCTAGATTGGTTTTTGGTGGCTATAGAGCCTTGCGGTGGCGAAACTTCTGATCTAGGCTAACCCCGAGGGGGTTCGGAATATTTGGGAATTTATAGTGCAAAGAAGGGGTACGGGAGGCCACCGAGGTGGGCACAACCCACCTGGGCGCGCCAGGGGCCCTGGCGCGCCCCAGTGGGTTGTGCGCCCCTCGGGGCACCCCCAGGCGCAGCTCTGGCCCATTGGGCTCCTTCTAGTCCAAAAAATGTCCAAAAAGTTTTGCGCTGTTTGGACTCCGTTTGATATTGATTTTCTGCAATGTAAAAAACAAGCAAAAAACAACAACTGGCACGTGCATTGGGCACTGGGTCAGTAGGTTAGTCCCAAAAAATGATATAAAGTTGCTATAAAATGATTGTAAACATCCAAGGATGATAATATATTGGCATGAATACTTCATAAATTATAGATACGTTGGAGACGTATCAGCATCCCCAAGCTTAATTCCTACTCGTCCTTGAGTAGGTAAATGATAAAAGAAATAATTTGTGAAGTGTGAATGCTAGCAAAGTGCACAAGTTTGATCAATGATAGTTTCAATCACTTTTCCTAGCATCATAACATCAATTATTTCTTGTAAAACTTCTTATGTTATAGTTGCAACCAATTCACATGTTAAGGTTCAAACAATGAATTCTCTTGAAACCCAATAACCTATGTTCTCAGTCACCAACCAATTGCAATTCAACTTATTCAACAGAGTTTAAGTAAGAACTCCACATACTCAACCATCATATAGTCTTCTATGATTGCTAACACTCACTGCATACACACGAGCAAAACGTTTCAACCTGACACATAGAAAGATAGGGGCTTATTGTTTTGCCTCCCAACGTATTCATGTCAAGGATGATGTCAACAATAATAACTCATGCTACCCATATTCAACTGGACATATGTGCCTAGATCTTTACTCGCCACATGATGCTTGCCAAAAGAGAAAAATAAAAAAAGGAACAGAGAGAAAAACTTTGACTCTTTGCATAAAAGTAAATACTGAAAAGTAAAAGATAGGCCCTTGGCAGAGGGAAGTAGGGATTTGTAGAGGTGCAAGAGCTCAAAGCGAAAATGGAGAGATAAAAACATTTTGAGAGGCATACTTTTCCCTCCAACGAAAACGACTTAGAGCTCCCAACACTTTCCATGCTAGATATATCATAGGCTGTTCCCAAACAGAAAATAAAGTTTATTCCTTTTTCCACCATACTTTCACTTTCCATGGCTAGCCGTATCCACGGGTGCCCTCCATACCAACACTTTCCAAGGAATTTATTATTTGATAACACAAAGTAAATTCATTTTTCATTTCGAGACTGGGCATCCCTAATACCTTTGCCTTACTACCACGAAATGATAAGTGAATAAACACTCATCGTGAGAATAACACATCTAGCATGGAAAATATTGGCCACCCCTCACCGCTTCGTGAGCGGTAGAGCACACAAAAGATAAGTTTATTTTTGAAAATTAGAGATGGCACATACAAATTTGATTAGAATGGCACAGAAATACCGCATATAGGTAGGTACGATGGACTCTTGAAAATAAGATTTGGGTTAAGGGTTTTTGGATGCACAAGTAGTATCTCTACTTGGTGCGGAATTTTTGGCTAGCAAAGATGGGGGCAAGCACCACATGTTGAAGGATATATGACAATATAACTTCTATGTAATATGAACAAACATAAACCATTACGTTGTCTTCCTTGTCCAACGTCAACAATTTTGGCATATAATATTTTGATGGGGGCTCACAATCACAAAAGATTTCCATGATAGAGTATTTATATGTGAAAGTTCTCTTCCTTATACTAATTATTCGTGAATTTCTTGTATGACCAAAATTGTGATTGTCAAGCCTCAAAAGATTTCACTTTCTAAACCCAATGTGAAGCTACCACTGGGCATGATATGATTTCAACTTCATGACATTCAATTGATTCAACAATTTACTCATAGGATATAAGTGAAGCATAAGAGTAAATGACATAGGAAAGAGCTTCGTTGACGGGATGTGAATGCCACTTACTTAGCCTCCTTGGCAACTATTTGAGGACTATATTTTATTTAAAACTTTCAAATCTACGCATTTTATTAAAACAGCAAGCAAAGCAAAACAAAATGACATCTTAAGAGCAGCACACATCATGTCAAGAAGCAAAAACTTAGGCTCAACCGATACTAACCGATACTTGTTGAAGAAGAAACGTGGGATGCCTACCGGGGCATCCCCAAGCTTAGATGCTTGATACTTCTTGAATGTTATCTTGGGATGCCTTGGGAATCCCCAAGCTTGACCTTTTGTGTCTCCTTAATTCTTCTCATATCACGGTTTTCCTAAATCTCAAAAGCTTCACCCACACAAAACTCAACAAGAACTCGTGAGATAAGTTCATATAAAATAATGCAAAAACCTGATCATTCTGTACTGTAGAAAATCACTAAAATTATTATTCAACATTGCATACTAAGTGCCTCTGCATATTTAATACTCCTATCCTCAAATAGAATCATTAAACAAGCAAACATATGCAAACATAACAGCAATCTGCCAAAACAGTACAGTCTGTAAAGAATGCAAGAGTATCAAAACTTCCCTAACTCCAAACATTATGAAAATTTACTAAAGTGAAGAAAATTTATTAGATATCATTTTTCAAAAAGTTTTAACATTTTATCACATTCTGAATTTTCTAGGGAATATTTGTAACAGCGGTAAACTTTCTGTTTTCAAACAGCAACATGTAGACTTGTAAAATAAGCATACTAAAGGCTATCAATGCCACTTTTATTGAAATAAAAGATGCAAACCATTATTCTAAATAAAAAAAGAAAATCCTAACAAAATAAATTGACGCTCCAAGTAAAACTCATATCATGTGACGAATGAAAACATAGCTCCAAGTGAGTTTACCGATAATGTTGGAGACGAAAGAGGGGATGCCTTTCGGGGCATCCCCAAACTTAGTTGCTTGGATATTCCTTAGATATTAACTTGGGGTTCCTTGTGTATCCCCAAGCATAGGGTCTTTTCACTCCTTATTCTCCTCATATCGACATCTCACCCAAAACTTGAAAACTTCAATCACACAAAACTTAATGGAACTTCGTGAGATAGGTTAGTATGATAAAGAGCAAACCATTTCACTTTGGGACTGTCAAAGACAAGATTCATAATTGTTCTCACACAATGAATACTGTAGCATATCATTTCAACCATTTATATTGAGCAATATAGGCCATAAAACTAGAAAACAGGCAAACTATGCATTAAAAACAGAACAGTCTGTAGTAATCTATACTCCAACCATACTTCTGGTACTCCAAAAATTCTGAAAAATTAGGACAACCTGGATAATTTGTCTATTAATCTTATGAAAAAAGTAGCATTTTATTATGCTTCTGTTAAAAATGAGAATTGTTTTCCTGAGCGCAAAAGTTTTTGTTTTTCAGCAAGATCAAATCAACTCTCACCGTAAGCCATCCCAAAGGTCTTACTTGGCACTCTATTGAAACAAAAGCAATAAAACATGATTAGTACAGTAGCCTAATCATGTTAACACACAAAAACAGTAGGTAAAAGTGTTGGGTTGCCTCCCAACAAGTGCTTTTCTTTAATGCCTTTTAGCTAGGCATGATGATTTTAATGATGCTCACATAAAAGATAAGAACTGAAACACAAAGAGCACATCATGCATCATAAGTTCCTCTCTCATAATAATTTTTAGTAGCATCATGAACAGATTAATAAATATAACCATTACATAAAGCATTCTATTCATGATCCACAAGCATAGAAAATTCATTACTCTCTATGGCATACATGTCATCATAATAATCATCATAGAAAGCAACTTTATTGCCATAGTCAGTTGAGACCTCTTCCAAAATAGTGGATGTATCACTAAATAAAGTCATGACCTCTCCAAATCCACTTTCATCAATATTTTAATGAGATTCAACACCCTCCAAAATAGTGGGATCACTACTACCTAGAGTTGACACTCTTCCAAACCCACTTTTATCAATGTAATCATCATAAATAGGAGGCATGCTATCATCAAAATAAGTTTGATCAGTCAAAGTAGGGAGACTAAAAAGATCATATTCATTAAACATAGCATCCCCAAGCTTGGGACAAACATTACTTGCAGCAAATAAATTCTCAAACATGTCATTATCATCAAACATAGCATCCCCAAGCTTGTGGCTTGGCATATCATAAGCATAATCACTCTCATCATTAATAGTATGAATAGCACCAACGGTATAACAATTGCTATCATCATAATTTCCCAAGTTTGTGCCAAAAATATTTCCAATATTATAAGAAGTATCATTATCTTCCCAATCATAATCATCACAGCAAGCAATGGGAATAACAAAATCATCATCAATAGTGCTCTCGGTCATTGTGCCATAAGATATAGAAGCAATATCATCATCAAGTGCATCATATTCCACAATTATTTTTGATTCATTTTCATGAGGCACAATAATAATAGGAGCAACATTATTTGGGAGAGATACCTTTTTACCTCTCTTCTTTCTTCTTTTCTTCTTCTTCACCACATCATGCGTGGGTTTAATTAATTTTTTCAAGCTTCTTGTTGAAGAGATTGATTGGATAGGAAGCTCCTCCTCATTACCTATTTCATCATGAGAGACAATAGGAGGGAAAGTGGAAATCTTTACCCTTTCATTAGTATTCCTTTTATATTCTATTGGTTTTCCCATCTTTCTATAGTTGGAAATATATGCGTTCTCATTGCAATTTACCATGCAAAACATATAGATATTCTTTAGTTTGGTTTCAATGTCATCCATGAGAATGAACACTTCAAACTAACTATTTTTATGTGTCAATTCTTCACTCCCCCAAAATAGACAAAGCTCATTATGAAGTTCAAGGGTGATCAAATTATTGCAATATTTGGACACGATTTGATCATGAAAAAGCATGTATTGGAAATTAAGATTACCAACCTTATAGCAAAGTTCAAAAGTAATAGGACAAAGAGAACATAATTTTGTAGCAAATTCATCTATCACTTTGAGCAAAGAATTGGTTCTATCTTGTTTATGCTTCTTGCAAAATCTATCTTCCTATAAGGCACGTCTTCACAAACTTTATGCACTCCACAAAAATTGACATGCTTATAAGAAACATTTTTGTCATGACTTGTGCAATCATCATTAGCATTTTGGATATTCAAAGAATTCATACTAACAACATTGCAATCATGCTCATCATTCAAATATTTTGTGCCAAACATTTTGTTGACTTCTTCTTCTAACAATTGAGCACAATTTTCCGAACCATCATTTTCAAGAAAGAAATTATAAAGATGATCAATAATAGAATGCAACCTAAATTCCATTTTTTGTAGATTTTCTTTTATAAGCCAAACTAGTGATAAAACAAGAAGCTAAAAGATTCAATTGCAAGATCTAAAGATATACCTTCAAGCACTCACCTCCCCGGCAACGGTGCCAGAAAAGAGCTTGATATCTACCACGCAACTTTATTCTTGTAGACACGTGTTGGGCCTCCAAGCGCAGATTTTTGTAGGACAATAGCAATTTTCCCTCAAGTAGATGACCTAAGGTTTATCAATCCGTGAGAGGTGTAGGATGAATATGGTATCTCTCAAACGACCCTGCAACCAAATACAAGCAATCTCTTGTGTCCCCAACACACCCAATACAATGGCAAATTGTATAGGTGCACTAGTTCAGCGAAGAGATGGTGATAAAGGTGTAATATGGATTGTAGAAATATATTTTTATAATCTGAATAAATAAAAATAGCAAGGTAGCAAATATTAAATGGGCAAAAAAACGTATTGCAATGCTTGAAAACAAGGCCTAGGGTCCGTACTTTCGCTAGTGCAACCTCTCAACAGTGCTAACATAGTTGGATCATATGATTATCCCTCAAAGTGTAACGAAGAATCACTCCCGAGTTCCTATTAGCAGAGAACAGAAGATAGGAATTGTTAGTAGGGTACTAAACCACCTCAAAACTATTCTTTCCGTTCGATCTATTCAAGAGTTCGTACTAGAATAACGCAAAGCTATTTTTTCCGTTCGAAATATCCTAGAGTTCGTACTAGGATAACACCAAAGCATATTCATATTCATAATACTCAATCCACACAAAGAACTACAAGAGTGCCCCAAGATTTCTATGGGAGAAACAAGGACAAGAACGTGCATCAACCCCTATGCATAGATTACCCCAATGTCACCATGGGAATCTGCAAGTTTAGTGCCAAAACATATATCAAGTGAATCAATACGATACCCCATTGTCACCATGAGTATTCAATTGCAAGACATATGTCAAGTGTTCTCAAATCCATAAAAGTATTCAATCCGATAACCACGAAATCTCAAAGGGAAAAACTTAGTTCATCCCAACAAGATAGAGAGGGGAAAACACCATATGATCCGACTATATTAACAAAGCCCGCGATACATCAAGATCGTGACATCTCAAGAACACGCGCGCGAGAGAGAGACAGAGAGAGAGAGAAAGATTAAACACATAGCTACTGGTACAAACCCTCTGCCCTGAGGGTGGACTACTCCCTCCTCATCGTGGTGGCTGCCGGGATGATGAAGATGGCCACCGGAGATGATTCCCCCCTCCGGCAGGGTGCCGGAAAGGGTCTAGATTGGTTTTCGGTGGCTACAGAGCCTTGTGGTGGCGGAACTTCTGATCTAGGTTAACCCTGAGGGGTTTCGGAATATTTGGGAATTTATAGTGCAAATAAGGGTTACGGGAGGCCACCGAGGTGGGCACAACCCACCTGGGCGCGCCAGGGGCCCTGGCGCGCCCTGGTGGGTTGTGCCCCCCTCGAGGCAACCCCAGGTGCAGCTCTGGCCCATTGGGTTCCTTCTAGTCCAAAAAAATCTCCAAAAAGTTTCGCGGTGTTTGGACTCCGTTTGATATTGATTTTCTGCAATGTAAAAAACAAGCAAAAACAGCAACTGGCACTGGGCACTGGGTCAATAGGTTAGTCCCAAAAATGATATAAAGTTGCTATAAAATGATTGTAAAACATCCAAGAATGATAATATATTGGCATGGATACTTCATAAATTATAGATACATTGGAGACGTATCATGTAGCCGGAAGGTTTTTTCGATCCTAAGAATACTGACAAAGTATGCAAGCTCTAGCGCTCCATCTATGGGCTGGTGCAAGCATCTTAGAGTTGGAACATTCACTTTGATGAAATGATCGAAGCGTTTGGGTTATACAGACTTATGGAGAAGCCTGTAGTTACAAGAAAGTGAGTGGGAGCTCTGTAGCATTTCTCATATTATATGTGGATGACATACTATTGATGAGAAATGATATATAACTTTTGGAAAGCATAAAGGCCTATTTGAATAAGTGTTTTTCGATGAAGGACCTTGGAGAAGCTGCTTACATATTAGGCATCAAGATCTATAGAGATAGATCGAGACGCCTCATTGGTCTTTCACAAAGCACATACCTTGACAAGATATTGAAGAAGTTCAATATGGATCGGTCCAAGAAGGGGTTCTTGCCTATATTGCAAGGTGTGAGATTGAGCACAGCTCAACGCCAGACCTCGGCAGAAGAAAGAGAAAGATGAGTGCCATCCCCTATGCCTCAGACATAGGCTCTATTATGTATGCCATGCTGTGTACCAGACCTGATGTGAACCTTGCCATAATTTTGGTACGGAGGTACCAAAGTGATCCGGTATGGAACACTGGACAACGGTCAAGAAGAATATCCTGAAGTACCTGAAAAGGACTAAGGATATGTTTCTCGTTTATGGAGGTGACGAAGAGCTCGTCGTAAAGGGTTACGTCGATGCTAGCTTCGACGCGGATCTGGATGACTCCAAGTCACAAACCGGATACATGTATATTTTCAATGGTGGGGCAGTCAACTGGTGCAGTTGCAAGCAAAGCGTCGTGGCGGGATCTACATGTGAAGTGGAGTACATAGTCGCTTCGGAAGAAGCTCAGGAAGGAGTCTGGATGAAGGAGTTTATCACTGACCTAGGAGTGATTCCCAGTGCGTCGGGCCCGATGACTCTCTTCTGTGACAACACTGGAGCTATTGCCATTGCCAAGGAGCCCAGGTTTCACAAGAAAACCAAGCACATCAAGCGCCGCTTCAACTCCATTCGTGAATATATTCAAGATGGAGACATAGATATTTGTAATGTACATACGTATCTGAAAGTCGCGGATCCATTGAATAAACCTATTTCACGAGAAAAACATGATCAACACCAGAACTCTATGGGTGTTCGATTCATCACAATGTAACTATATTATTGACTCTATTGCAAGTGGGAGACTGTTGGGAATATGCCCTAGAGGCAATAATAAAGTGGTTATTATTATATTTCCTCGTTCATGATAATTGTCTATTGTTCATGCTATAATTGTATTAATCGGAAATCGTAATACATGTGTGAATACATAGACCACAACATGTCCCTAGTAAGCCTCTAGTTGACTAGCTCATGATCAATAGATGGTTGTGGTTTCCTGACCATGGACATTGGATGTCGTTGATAATGGTATCACATCATTAGGAGAATGATGTGATGGACAAGACCCAATCCTAAGCATAGCACAAGATCGTGTAGTTCGTTTGCTAGAGTTTTTCTAATGTCAAGTATCATTTCCTTAGACCATGAGATTGCACAACTCCCGGATACCGTAGGAATGCTTTGGGTGTATCAAACGTCACAACGTAACTGGGTGGCTATAAAGGTGCACTACAGGTATCTCCAAAAGTGTCTGTTGGGTTGGCACGAATCGAGCCTGGGATTTGACACTCCGTATGACGGAGAGGTATCTATGGGCCCACTCGGTACTGCATCATCATAATGAGCTCAATGTGACTAAGGAGTTAGCCACGTGATCATGCGTTATGAAACGAGTAAAGAGACTTGCAGGTAACGAGATTGAACGAGGTATGAGGATACCGACGATCGAATCTCGGGCAAGTAACATACCGATAGATAAAGGGAATTGTATACATGATTGATTGAATCCCCGACATCGTGGTTCATCCAATGATATCATCGTGGAACATGTGGGTGCAAACATGGGTATCCAGATCCCGCTATTGGTTATTGACCGGAGAGATGTTTTGGTCATGTCTGCATGGTTGCCGAACCCGTAGGGTCTACACACTTATGGTTCGGTGACGCTAGAGTTGTTATGGGAAATTGTATGTGGTTATCGAAGGTTGTTTGGAGTCCCGGATGAGATCTCGGATGTCACAAGGAGTTCCAGAATGGTCCGGAGGTGAATATTTTTATATGGGAAGTCCAGTTTCAGTCGCCGAAATGGTTTCAGAGGTTATCGGTATTGTACCGGGACCACCGAAAGGTGTCCGGGGGACCACCGGGTGGGCCACCTACCCCAGAGGACTTAGTGGGTTGAATATGGGAGGGAACCAGCCCCCTAGTGGGCTTGTGCGCCCCCCAAGGGCCCAAGGTGCCTAGGGTTGGAAACCCTAGGGGGAGGGGGCGCCTCCCACCTGCTTGGGGGGGCAAGTCTCCCCCTCCTGGCCGTCGCACCCCCCCTCTAGAGGCATATAGGGGGGAGGCCCCTTTCCCCCTTCACCCTATAAATAGTGGGGGGTGGGAGGGCAGCCGCACCTCTTCCCCTGACGCAGCCCTCCAACCTCCAACACCTCCTACTCCTCCTCCTCCTCCGTAGTGCTTGGCGAAGCCCTGCCGGAGAACCGCAAGCTCCACCACCACGTCGTCGTGCTACTGGAGCTCTCCCTCAACTTCTCCTCTCCCCTTGCTGGATCAAGAAGGAGGAGACGTCCCCATGTTGTACGTGTGTTGAACATGGAGGCGCCGTTCGTTCGACACTTGGATCGGATCTTCCGCGATTTGAATCGCCGCGAGTACGATTCCATCAACCGCGTTCTTGTAACGCTTCCGCTTAGCGATCTTCAAGGGTATGAAGATGCACTCACTATCTCGTTGCTAGTATCTACTAGATTGATATTGGTGACACGTAGGAATTTTTTTGAATTACTGCTGCGTTCCCCAACATACTGTACCATACCATTTCTACAGTTTATATTGAGCAATATAAGCCATAGAAACTAGAAAACAAGCAAACTATGCATTGAAAACTGAATCTCTCAAGAACAGAAAAGTCTGTAATTATCTGAACAACAACCATACTTATGTTAATCCAAAAAATATGAAAAATAAGGACAACCTAGGCAATTGTATATCAATCTCGTGTAAAACATTCAGATAAAAAACACATGTCTGTGATTTTTGAAAATTATTTTGCTGGGCGCAAAAGTTTCTGTTTTTCAGCAAGATCCAATCAACTATCATTGTAAGCCACCCCAAAGGTTTTACTTCACCGAAACACTAATTGAAACACCAAAAGAAAGTTACTACGGAGGTAATAATGTGTATTTATCGAAAAACAGAACCAAAAACCAAAAACATAAAAGTAAAATTGGGTTGCCTCCCAACAAGCACTATTGTTTAACGCCCCTAGCTAGGCATGATATTTTAATAATACTCTTCCAAACCAAATTTAAATGATAGTCTTATCCATACTACAAAATATATAAGTGAAGTTCATGGAGCATTCTACAAATAATATAGATTTACCAATATCCAAGCTCAAAATATATAAGTGAAGCACACGAAGCATTCTATAAAGCCATACTCAAAAGATTTAAGTGAAGCACAAAGAGCATTCTATAAAGCCATAGTCAAAAGATTTAAGTGAAGCACAAAGAGCATTCTACAAGTCAATGAAGGGCTATCTCATACTAGCATGGAGCATATAGGAAAAGAAAAGAGAAATAAACACAAAAGACACATATCATGTGAACAAAACAAAAACCAAGGTATACTGATAATTGTTGAAGAAGAAAGATGGGGTGCTAACCCGGGCATCCACAAGCTTAGATGCTCGAGTATCTCTAAAATATTTACTCGGGGTGCCTTGGGAATCTGCAAGCTTGAACTCTTGCCTCTCCTTATTCTTCTTATATTGATAACTCCTCGATCTACGAACACTTCATCCACACAAAACTTGACAAAACCCTCATGAGATCCGTTAGTATAATAAAGCAAATCACTAATTTGAGGTAATGTTGTAAAATCATTCCAATTTCATATTAGCATTATATCTACTGTATTCCAACTTCACCATCATTCATACCCCCCTATACAACCCATAGATTCATCAAAATAAGCGAACAACACATAGAAAACAGAACTGTCAAAAACAGGACAACCTAGCAGTCTGGAACCTTCGTATACTTACGTAACTTCAAAAATTCTAATAAATTAGGATAATCTAAAAACAATTTATATCACTACCGTGTAAGAATTTCAAGTTTTTTATCATGCTCCAGTAAAAAATGAAAATTCAAATACTACATTAAAAGTTTTTGTTTTTTCTGCTGCACACACCAAACAAGCAATTTAAACATTCTAAAGCCAAACCTTGGCACATTATTTTTATAATACAATGTATATATACAAGGGGATAATTATGTTTGAGAAACTTCCATGAAAAATTGTACATTGTTTCCATGAGCATGAACACAAGTATTCAAGGTCGACCCTCACTTCTCCAATGCATAACCTTCCAATCACTTCTCTTTTTGAAAAAGTTTTTAGGGATAAGAGGCAAGTAATTTTTTTGGTACTTTGCATTATTTTAATATTTTTTTTGTTTGTTTCACCCACAAATAAAGAAAACAAAAACAAAAATTAAAAGGGAAAACAAAATCTACTTAGTGAAGAAAGCAAACAAGCATACACGAGAATATCAACCCCACGCTATTGCTCCCCGGCAACGGCGCTAGAAAAGAGCTTGATAATCCCCAAGTGCAAGGAATGATCATAGCAATTTCCAAAGGTGGAAGTGATAAGTATGGAGTGTCAAACCCACAAGGAGCTAAAGGTAAGATCAATATTCTCTCAAGTCCTATCTGCCACTAAGATGAGAAATAAAACTATGTTGTGAGTATAAAGAGAATAACTTTGCATGATATCGGAGAACTAAAATATAAAAATAGGTGCTGTTAACATAAAGTTAGAATATATTACTATATATTATAAATAGAAAGTGTGGAATAATGATGGATCGGTGTGCGTAATTGTCCTAGGAAATTGTTAACAAGATTGGTGGTCGTTATTGCAATTTCATATGAGGGAGAGGCGTAAGCTAACATACTTTCTCTTCTTAGATCATATGAACTTATGATTGGAACTCTAGCAAGCATCCGCAACTACTAAAGATCATTAAGGTAAACCCAACCATAGCATTAAAGCGTCAAGTCCCTTTTATCCCATACGCAACAACCCCCTTACTCGGGTTTATGCTTCTGTCACTCAAGCAACCCACTACAAGCGAATCATGAACGTATTGCAACACCCTACTGCGGGAATCCTTCACGTGTGCGTAGCACGGAAGGCACCATAGGACAACACGAAAATAAAACATACAACTCAAACCAATCTAGATCATCAATCAACCCAAAAGACAAAAGAAATCTACTCAAAACATCATAGGATGGCAACACATCATTGGATCATAATATGGGGTATAAAGCACCATGTTCAAGTAGGGGGTTACAGCAAGGTGCGAGAGAGTGGACCGTGTAAAAGAGATGAGGATGGTGATGAAGATGGTGATGTTGATGAAGACAATCACCGCGAAGATGGTTCCCCCAGCGGCGCTCCGGCGCCACCAAGAGAGAGGGGGAGAGAGTCTCCCCCTTGTGCTTTCTCCTCCATGGCCTCCCCCTAGATGGGGAGAGGTTCTCCCTCTGGTTCTTGACCTCCATGGTGACGATGGCCCCCTCCGGCAGGGTGCCAGAGAGGGCCTAGATTGATTTTTCATGGCTACACAGGCTTGCGGCGGCGGGACTCTCGATCTAGGTTTCTTTCTGGGGGTTTGGGTATTTATAGGAATTTTGGGCGTCGGTCTCACGTCAAGGGGGTCCATGAGGCAGCGGCAAGGAAGGAGCACCCTCCGGGGGGTAGGGAGCGCCCCCTACCTTGTTGTCGCCTCGGAACTCTTCTGGCCCAACTCCGATGCCTCGGGGTCTCTTTTGGTCCATAAAAAATCACCATAAATTTTCAGCCTATTCCGAGAACTTTTATTTCTGCACAAAAACGGCAGCACGGTAGTTCTGCTAAAAACAGCATCAGTCCGGGTTAGTTCTAATCAAATCATACCAAAACCATATAAAAATGTTGTAAACATGACATGAATACTGCATAAATTATAGATACGTTGGAGATGTATCAATGAGCCGTCAACTGGAGCCTACAAGGAAGAGAGTGCCATGAGGCTCTACCCTCTAGATATGGCGATGAGGAAGATCGAGCTGCTCCATGGTTACCGCCGGGTGGCACCTCACATTCGCGTGGTTGAAGACGTCGACAATGCCGTTAGCTGCGGAGACAACGTCGCTCTTTGACCAGGTCTCAATTTGGACAAAGCCAATCACAGGGCTGATCTGGGCGAAATCCACCAACCACGGACAGGCCCGCCACCGCGCATGCCAAGCCACAGGACGCCGCTGCCCGATGAGGTTTGATCCCCACAGCCCGCCACCATTCTCCGAGACCCAACCCTTACATCCACCGCACAGATCGGGTCACCGTCAGCTTCTACCAAGTGTTGTCGTCTGCATGCTAAGGGTTGTCGTGAGAGAAATCCCCATCACCGCCGTCAGCCACGCAGGTTTCGCTCGATGGCGGCGGTACGAGGAGGAACCTTCGAGTCACCCTGGGCCACACCAATGCACGTGAAGTCCGAATGCCAAGCATCCATGATTCGAACGAGACCATGAAGGTTGGATCCTCTTGATCCATGCTTCTCTTCATCAGCGACATTTGTTGTTCTGGTGCGCTGGTCCTATGGGGGTTAGCACGACAACTTCCCGACTGTCTATTAGAACAAGTTTTACCCAGCTCCAGCAAGGGAGCGGTGATGACGGCGGAGTGCCTTCGGCTCGCTTCAGTGTTTTTAGTCGCCGCTAGGTGGTCTACGGATCTGGATGTAATTTTTATTTTATTCTAGTGTTCGTTATACTGCATTGATTAATGATGAATTGATCGAAAGTTTTCCCGCAAAAAGAAGAGAGACCATGAAAAATCCACCCATCTCATGCAAACATCAAACACATTAAAAAATCCGGGCAAAATGTCCATTTTTTTAGAGAAAAGGCATAAACCGAGCTCGAGATGGCCCTCGATCCTGGCCTGACTTTGAATCAACAAATCCATCAACGAACCAGGATTACAAGCATACGCTCTCAGACAAAAGAAAGAACAACACGACCTTAAGATACATAGACGAAGAATAGCACCAAACTACACCTCACACGCTACGGAAACCGAAGATGAACAAATGAGAACTAAGCCGAAGGCGCCGAGGTCTTCCTCTGAGAATGCTGCACTAGGAAAAATATCGCACTGGCTCAGAGGAGAGAGGGCCGACATCAGCGGGGCATGACATCACCATCCATCTACGGCCTTGACACGGCACATCCGGAACACTATCTTCGAAGAAGGCCACTACCTCCTCGCCAGGATCGAAGGCGTCGCACCATCGCAAGATGGGAAGCACCCCACCCGGAAGATGGCCACATAGAAAGGGTCAGCACTGATGGAAATATGCCCTGGAGGGAATAATAAAATGGTTATTATTATTTTTCCTTAATCATGATAAAGGTTTATTATTCATGCTAGAATTGTATCGACTGAAAACTTAAATACATGTGTGGATACATAAACAAATACCAAGTTCCTAGTATGCCTCTACTAGACTAGCTCGTAGATCAAAAGATGGTTAAGGTTTCCTGACCATAGACATGAGTTGTCACTCGATAACGGGATCCCACAATTAGGAGAATGATGTGATGGACAAGACCCATCCGTTAGCTTACCATATGATCATTCAGTTTATTGCTACTGCTTTCTTAATGTCAAATACATATTTGTTGGACCATGAGATCATGCAACTCCCGGACTCCGGAGGAATGCCTTGTGTCATGGTTTTGTCACGGCAGATGTCCTAGTGTGAGAACTTAGTCGTGAGGCCATCGCAACTAGGTAGCGTAGCTTGAACGGGGTTGGTCGGAACCGAGAGACGCGGGATTTTACCCAGGTTCGGCCCCTTGTGGTGGAGGTAAAAGCCTACATATCCTTCTTGATTGATATTGATGATGATGATCTCGGTTACAAGGGCGGTGTTTCGCTACCTCTATCTCGAGAACATATATTTTGATCTTGTCTAAGACCTGTCTGTCTATATGTCTCATCATCTTCCTCTTGGGGTGCCCTGCCCCTCCTTATATAAGTTGAAGGGCGGGTTACATGTGGAGTCCTAGTAGGATTAGGACTACTCTATTACAAGTGGAATCCTAGTCTTGCTTCCTTTGTAAAGGAAATATTCCTTATGCCTTTCCTCTCAAGCCGGCCCACCATAAAATGAGTCGGCCATCCCATGAGCCGCCTTCTAGGCCGTTGGGTCTTGTCCTTTGCTTGACCCACCCACCGGGTCACGAATGAGTCACCAAGTTCAGGCGGGTCACCCATGAGTCGCCAAGTCCGGGTGGGTCACCGGTGATTCGCCAAGCTTCAACCGAGTCACTAGTGAGTCGCCAAGCATTGGCTGGGTCGCCCAGTTATACGTCTCCAATGTATCTATAATTTTTTATTGTTCCATGCTATTATATTATCAATCTTGGATGTCTTATAATCATTTTATAGTCATTTTATATCATTTTTTGGTACTAACCTATTGACATAGTGCCAAGTGTCAGTTGTTGTTTTCTGCATGTTTTTTACATCACAGAAAATCAATACCGAATGGAGTCCAAACGCAAAAAAACTTTTTGGAGATTTTTTTGGACCAGAAGACATCCAGTGGGCCGAAGAAGCGCCTGGGGGTGCTCCGAGGGGAGCATAACCCACCAGGGCGTGCCTGGAGGCCCAGGCGCGCTTGGTCAGTTGTGCCCACCTCGGGTGCCCCCCGGACCGCCTCTTTGCTCTATACCCCAATATTCCAGAAACCCTAGGGGAGTTGACGTAATTCAATTCCAGCCGTCGTAGAGTCCAGAACCACCAGATCCAATCTAGACACCATCACATAGGGGTTCAACACTTCCATTGGTGCCTCTCCGCTGATGCGTGAGTAGTTCTTTGTAGATCTATGGTTCTGTTGTTAGTAGCTAGATGGCTTCCTCTCTCTCGTTTGATTATCAATACAATGGTCTCTTGGAGATCCATATGACGAACTCTTTTTGCGATGTGTTTGTTGGGATCAGATGAACTTTGAGTTTATGATCAGATCTATCTTTTTATCCATGAAAGTTATTTGAGTCTTCTTTGATCTCTTATATGCATGATTGCTTATAGCCTCGTATTTCTTCTCTATTTGGGTTTTGTTTGGCCAACTTGATCTATTTATCTTGCAATGGGAAGAGGTGCTTTGTAGTGGGTTCGATCTTACGGTGCTTGATCTCAGTGACAGAAGGGAACTGACACGTATTTATCATTGCTACTAAAGATAAAACGATGGGGTCTATTTCTACATAAATAGATCTTGTCTACATCATGTCATTGTTCTTATTGCATTACTCCGTTTCTCCATGAACTTAATACACTAGATGCATGTTGGATAGCGGTCGATGTGTGGAGTAATAGTAGTAGATGCAGGCAGGAGTTGGTCTACTAATCTTGGACATGATGCCTATATAATGATCATTGCCTGGATAACATCATGATTATTTGAAGTTCTATCAATTGCCCAACAGTAGTTTGTTCACCCACCTTTTGCTATTTTTCTCGAGAGAAGCCACTAGTGAAACCTACGCCCCCGGGTCTCTTCTTTAATATATTTTCCATTGCGATCTATTTTCCTTTGTTTTTATTTACATATATATTAAACCAAAAACACAAAAATACCTTGCTGCAATTTATTTTACTTGGCATTCGATCTATCAATATTTACTACTCTCTCATGTCTGTTTGCCTATCTCTGGCGTCGTTGCCCGAAAGGGATTGACAACCACTTTAACACGTCAGGTTGCGAGTATTTGTTATTTGTGTGCAGGTGCTATTTACATAGTGTTGCTTGGTTCTCCTACTGGTTCGATAACCTTGGTTTCATCACTGAGGGAAATACCTACTGCTGTTGTCCTGCATCATCCCTTCCTCTTTGGGGAAATACCGACGTAGCTTCAAGCCGCATCACCAAGTTCCGGCCGGGTCATACATCAGGCCGGGTTACACCGCAGGGTATATCCCCGACATTAGCCCACAATTTAATTTGGATTTATCCATGTTAAACTGATCCTATAAAATAAACATAAGAACAAATTTAACAGGTTGTGCTCCGGGTTAAAAGTTCTGCTGAGTCGGCACCTTATCATCCTTAAGTCCTTGCCATTTCCTTCTATGAAATACACCCGACTGAGTCAAACTTTGCCAATGGAAAAATCTAGGCGCTTCTTATGAAAAGTCTGGGTTAATAGGCCAACTTCAAAATCAATTTTGCTGACATTGGTTTCTCGCAAAAAATATTGTGAAGAATAATCCATTTAATTCGGCTTCCAATGCTCTGGCTTGATAAAAATATGAGGTCTTGAGATATTCATCCGACTTTCAGCCGGCTTGATGATGTAGATTTTGTCGAGTTACGGTTGCTAAATTTGCCGAGTTATAAAACTGATGATACCACGTCATAATTGTTGCTGATATGAGTTGTTGTTTCAAAATAGAAAGTTGCACTCTATTGAGTGAATTCTCTAGAAAAGTCAGAATGTGATAAAATGTTGAATTTTCTTGCACAATAACCTATGATAAATTTTCTATAGTGTGGTAAATTTTCAGAATTTTGAGAGTTATAGAAGTATGAATCTTCTTGCATCCTTTCAAGATCATCCTGTTTAGACAAATTGTTGTTATGTTTGCATTGCGTGCATATGTTTGCTTGTTTAATGATTCTATTTGAGGATAGGAGTATTAAAGATGTAGAGGCATTTAGTATGCAATGTTAGATTATAATTTTAGTGATTTTCTACAGTAGAGAGTGATAATGTTTTGCATTGCTTTATACTAACTTATCTGACGAGTTCTTGTTGAGTTTTGTGTGGATGAAGTTTTTGAGATTTAGGGAAACCGTGACATGGGAGGAATTAAGGAGACACAAGAGCTCAAGCTTGGGCATCCCAAATTAATACTTCAACAAGTCTCAAGCATCTAAGCTTGGGGATGTCCCGGTAGGCATCCCACCTTTCTTCTTCAACAATTATCGGTTAGCATCGGTTGAGCCTAAGTTTTTGCTTGTTCACATGAGTTGTGCTATTCTTGGAATGTCATTTTATTTTGTTTTGATTGTTGTTTTAGCAAAATACTTAGATCTGAAATTTTTAAATGAGAGAGAGTCCTCAAATAGCTACCCATTTACTAAACTACTCACTTGATCTTCACTTATATATTTTTGGAGTAGCTTGTCATTTACTCTTGTGCTTCACTTATATCCTATGAGTAAATTGTTGAATGAATTGAATATCATAAAGCTAAAATTATATGTGCTTCATATGCTTGTATCATACCTAGTAGTAGCTTCACATCGGGTTTAGAAAGTGAAATCTTTTGAAGGTTGACAATCACAATATTGGTCATACAAGCAATTCATGAATGATTAGTATAAGGAAGAGAACTTTCACATTCAAATATATTATCTTGGACATTTTCTATGATTGTGAGTACCCATTAATTATTTTCAAACTTTAGCAAATTAGTTGAAGTTGGACAAGGAAGACAGCGTAATGAGTTATGGTTGTGTATATTTACATAGAAGTTATATTGTTATGGATCCTCCAACATGTGGTGTTTGCTTAGGATCTTTTGCTAGCCAAAAAATTCGTACTAAGTAGAGATACTACTTGTGCATCCAAAAACCCTTAAACCCAGTTTCTTTCCATGAGTGTCCACCATACCTACCTATGGAATGAATAAGATCATTCAAGTAAGTTGTCATCGATGCATAAAGCAATAAAAATTTCTCCTAAATGTATTTGATATTTTATTGTAAGGGAAAATAAGCGTTGTACAAACTTATGATGGCAAAGTAATAAAATCGACAGACTGCATAATAAAGGTTGCTATTATAAGGGGCGATGTAACGTGATGTTCCTTTGCACTAAGAGATTGTGCATCCAAAACTAAAAAGCGCATGAAAACCTTTGCTTCCCTTTGCGAAGGGCATATCTTTTACTTTTCAGTATTTACTTTTATGCAAGAGTCAATAGCTAGTATGCATTCTCATTTGAACCTCAATTATTATCTAGTTGGCAAGCATCATGTCATGGAGAAAGATCTAGGCACAAATGGCCAGTCAAATATATTAGATCATGATTTATTATTGTTGACAATTATCTCTACTGTAAATGAGCTGGGAGGTGAAACATTAAGCCCCTATCTTTCTGTGTTTGATGGATGCCATTTTTTCTAAACATATGCTTTGAGTACTAGCAGTCATAGAAGACTATATGATGATTGAGTATGTTGAGCTCTTACTTAGAATTTGTTGAGTTGAATTGCAATAGTTTGGTGCCTAAGAACATAGGTTGTTAATTTTCAAGAGAAGGCATTGTTTGAACCGTAACATGTGAATTGCTTGCTACTTTATCATGATGAGTTTTATGAGAAACAGTTGATGTTATGATGCTAGGAAAAGTGGTTGAAATTATCATTGATCAAACTTATGCAAAATGCTAGCATTCACACTTCATAAATTCTTTCTTTTATCATTTACCTACTCGAGGACGAGCAGGAATAAAGCTTGGGGATGCTGATAAGTCTCCAAGGTATCTATAATTTATGAAGTATTCATGCCATGTCTACAAAAATTTTATATGATTTGAATGCAACTAACTGATACGTCTCCGTCGTATCTACTTTTCCAAACACTTTTGCCCTTGTTTTGTACTCTAACTTGTATGATTTGAATGGAACTAACCCGGACTGACGCTGTTTTCAGCAGAATTACCATGATGTTGTTTTATGTGCAGAAAACAAATATTCTCGGAATGACCTGAAACTCCACGGGAGGTCTTAGAAAAAATAATAAAAAATCCTCGCCAAATTTGAAGACCAGGGGGCCCACACCCTTCTCATGAGGGTGGGGGGCGCCCCCCTAGGGCGCGCCCCCTACCTCGTGGGCCCCCTGGAGACCATTCGATGCCAACTCCAACTCTATATATTTGCTTTCGGAGAGAAAAAATAGGAGAGAAGAAATCATCACGTTTTACGATACGGAGCCGCCGCCAAGCCCTAAAACCTCTCGTGAGGGCTGATCTACAGTCCGTTCGGGGCTCCAGAGAGGGGGATTCGTCGCCGTCGTCATCATCAACCATCCTCCATCACCAATTTCATGATGCTCACCACCGTGCGTGAGTAATTGCATCGTAGGCTTGCTGGACGGTGATGGGTTGGATGAGATTTATCATGTAATCGAGTTAGTTTTGTTAGGGTTTGATCCCTAGTATCCACTATGTTCTAAGATTGATGTTGCTATGACTTTGCTATGCTCAATGCTTGTCACTAGGGCCCGAGTGCCATGATTTCAGATCTGAACCTATTATGTTTTCATGAATATATGAGAGTTCTAGATCCTATCTTGCAAGTCTATAGTCACCTATTATGTGTTATGATCCGTTAACCCCGAAGTGACAATAATCGGGATACTTACCAGTGATGACCGTAGTTTGAGGAGTTCATGTATTCACTATGTGCTAATGCTTTGTTCCGGTTCTCTATTAAAAGGAGGCCTTAATATCCCTTAGTTTCCAATAGGACCCCGCTTCCACGGGAGGGTAGGACAAAATATGTCATGCAAGTTCTTTTCCATAAGCACGTATGACTATATACGGAATACATGCCTACATTACATTGACGAACTGGAGCTAGTTCTGTGTCACCCTATGTTATGACTGTTACATGATGAACCACATCCGACATAATTATCCATCACTAATCCGGTGCCTACGAGTTTTCCATATACTGGTTCTCCCTTATTTACTTTTCCGTTGCTACTGTTACAATCACTACAAAATACCAAAAACATTACTTTTGCTGTCTTTACTTTTGTTGCTGCTACCACCACTATCATATTACTTTGCTACTAAACACTTTGCTGCAGATACTAAGTTTCCAGGTGTGGTTGAATTGACAACTCAGCTGCTAATACTTGAAAATATTCTTTGGCTCCGCTTGTGTCGAATCAATAAATTTGGGTTGAATACTCTACCCTCGAAACCTGTTGCGATCCCCTATACTTGTGGGTTATCAAGACCTTTTTTCTGGCGCCGTTGCCGGGGAGCATAGCTCTATTCTTCGTGTCACTTGGGATTTACATCTGCTGGACACTATGAAGAACTTGAGAGATCCAAAAACCAAGATCTATCCCTCAACTACGAGGGGAGGTAAGGAACTGCCATCTAGCTCTGCACTTGATTCCCCTTCTGTTATGAGTAAGTTTGCGACACCTACACCTGCTTCTGCTATTCGTTCTGATATGTCGCATGTTATTGATGATGCCACTTCTGCTATGCATGATACTTATGATGAAACTGCTTCTATGCCTGATACTACTGTGCCACTTAGTGATTTTCTAGAATAACAAATTGCTAGGGCTAGAGAAAGAGAAATTATTGAATCTGAATACGATGATGATAGTGATGATGAAAATATGCTTGTTATTCCTGAGGGTTATTTATTTGATCAAGATGCTTCTTTAGCTATTTTAGCTTGCAGAGATAGATATGAGCTTAAGAGGTTATTAATTAAATGGAACAAAGAATCACTTAGAGATAAAATGAAACCCGATCCTGCTTTTGCTACTTCACCTATATGTGTTCCTGATAAAGATTATGAATTCTCTGTTGATCCTGATATAGTTACTTTGGTTGAATCTGATCCGTTTTATGGCTATGAATCTGAAACTGTTGTGGCACATCTTACTAAGTTAAATGATATAGCTGCCATGTTCACTAATAATGAGAGATCACATTACCTCTATTTACTCAAAATATTTCCGTTCTCATTAAAGGGTGATGCTAAGATATGGTTTAATTCTCTTGATCCTGGTTGTGTGCGTAGTCCCTAGGACATGATTTATTACTTCTTTGCTAAATATTTCCATGCTCATAAGAAACAAGCTGCTTTGAGGGAAATATACAAGTTTGTGCAAATTAAAGAAGAGAGTCTCCCACAAGCTTGGGGGAGGCTTCTCAAGTTACTTAATGCTTTGCCTGATCATCCTCTTAAGAAACATGAAATACTTGATATCTTTTATAATGGACTAACCGATGCTTCCAGAGATTACCTGGATAGTTGTGCTGGTTCTCTTTTCAGGGAAAGAACACCGGATGAAGCTGAAATTCTATTGAATACTATGTTGACAAATGAAAATAATTGGGCACCTCCTGAGCCAGCTCCTGCTCCAATTACTGAGCCTATCCCTAAACCAACTCCGAAGAAGAGAGGTGTTTTATTTCTCAGTCCCGAAGATATGCAAGAGGCAAAGAAATCTATGAAAGAAAAAGGTATTAAAGCTGAAGACGTTAAGAATTTACCTCCTATTGAAGAAATACATGGTCTTAATTCACCACCTGTTGAAGAAACATATGATCTCAATTATTTATTTACTGAAGAACCTCCTGATCCCGATATCCCGACACAGGTAGTAAAGGTAAATTCTCTCTATAGATATGATAAAGCTGAAGTTCCTCCTACTAAAATTGCTAGTCAGTGTTTGGATGAGTTTGATAACTTTATGTTTAAGCAAGACGACTTCAATGCTTATTTTGGTAGACAATTAAAAGAAAATGCTTATATGGTTAGACGCTTGGGTTATTATATGGCTGATATTAAAGGTGAACTTAAACTTGTTAGCAAACATGCTTCTATGGTTACCACTCAAGTAGAACAAGTACTTAAGGCTCAAAAGGAAGTGCTTGATGAAATGAATAGTAAGAAAAATGATTATGCTATTAGAGTGGCTGCTAGAACTGGTAGAATGACTCAGGAACCTTTGTATCCTGAAGGCCACCCTAAGAGAATCGAGCAAGATTCTCAAAGAAATAATATTGATGTTCCTAGTTCTTCTAAAAAGAAGAAGAAGAAAAATGATAGAAGTGTGCAAACTTCTAGTGAACCTATTGCTGAACCACCTGATAATCCAAATGATATATCTATGTCTGATGCTGAAACACAATATGGTAATGAACATGAACCTAGTAAAAATATTAATGATGATGTTCATGATGATGCTCAACCTAGTAATGATAATGATGTAGAAATTGAACCTGTCGTTGATCTTGATAACCCACAATCAAAGAATCAACGTTATGATAAAAGAGACTTTGTTGCTAGGAAACATGGTAAAGAAAGGGAACCTTGGGTTCAGAAACCCATGCCTTTTCCTCCGAAACCATCCAAGAAAAAGGATGATGAGGATTTTGAGCGCTTTGCTGAAATAATTAGGCCTATCTTTTTGCGTATGAGATTAACTGATGTGCTCAAAACAAATCCTTATGCTAAATATATGAAAGATATCATTACTAATAAAAGAAAGATACCAGAAGCTGAGATTTCCACCATGCTTGCTAATTATACTTTTAAGGGTGGAATACCAAAGAAACTTGGAGTCCCCGGAGTACCTACTATACCTTGCTCCATTAAAAGAAATTATATTAAAACTGCTTTATGTGATCTTGGAGCCGGTGTTAGTGTTATGCCTCTATCTTTATATCGTAGACTTGACTTGAATAAGCTGACACCTACTAAATATCTTTGCAAATGGCTGATAAATCAACTGCTATATCGATCGGTATTTGTGAGGATGTGCCTGTTGTGGTTGCAAACGTTACTATTCTAACGGACTTTGTTATTCTTGATATTCCCGAGGATGATAGTATGTCTATTATTCTTGGAAGACCTTTTCTTATTACTGCAGGGGCTGTTATTGATTGCAACAAAGGCAATGTCACTTTTCATGTTAATGGTAATGAGCATACGGTACACTTTTCGAGGAAACAACCTCAAGTTCATAGTATCAACTCTATTGGAAAAATTCCATCAATTATATTTGGAGGTTTTGAATTTCCTCTTCCTACTGTCAAGAAGAAATATGATATTCTTATTATTGGGGATGTGCATATCCCCGTTGAGGTAACTTAGTGTTATTCAAAATTTCTCCGGTTCCATGATTATCGGAATGAGTTTGTTAACAAGACTTGATCAACCTTGTTAGTGGATCCTTTTTGATGAGCATGAGATGGATGAAACTAGAAGCACAAACTTCTGTACCCCACTCTTATTTTCTGTTATTTATATTAAATAAAGTAAAAATAGTATTTTTCTGTCTGTTTCCTGACTTATCCGTGCAATATAAAAATATCCTGAAAATAAGTCCTCTGAATGCCATGCCAATTTAATATGATTTTTTCGGGAATATTTGAGGATTTACTGTGCAAAAATTACCGCAGGAGGAGCTGCCACCTGGCCACGAGGGTGGTGGGCGCCCCCCTATAGGGCGCGCCCCCTGCCTCGTGGGCCCACGGGGGCCCTCCTCCACTTATCCCAGCACCCATCTTCTTCCTCTATCTCACACAAACCCGAAAAACCAACTCAAGCATGAGTTCCAGCCACTTTTGCTGTGATTTTCGATATCCTTGCTCAAAGCACCTCTCGCAAAACTACTTGGGGAGATTGTTCCTTGGTATGTGACTCCTCCATTGGTCCAATTAGTTTTTGTTCTAGTGCTTTATTCATTGACAATTTGTGCTGCATAGGTGACCATGTTCTTGAGCTTGCATGTCAAATTTATATGGTTCCAAGTAGTTTTAATGCTTGATATAGGCTCGAGGCACTTGTAGGAGTAGTTACTATCATTTTTATTGACTTTGGTTTACTTTTATTTTTAAGTTACTAAAAATTTCAGAATTTTTCAGAGAAAAACAATATGTTTAGGAAGATGTTCCAAGGTGGTTCCTCTAAGAAGCAAGGACCCAGAATTGCTATGCGCGATGCTGACGAGGATCCACCAAGAGACGCTCTAGTACGGCCTTGCGAATGGCCGTCGGAAAATTTTATGGACCATGCGGCAATTAAAGAAGAATTCAAATCATATTTGCGCAATGCTGGTCTTGAGGATTTTGAGTCTAAAAAATGCCCCCAGTATCATGATCTCACAAGTTCATTTGTGAGGAGGTTTGAGTATTCATCTTCGCGTAATTCTCCTTCAGTCATGTTTGATCTTTATGACAAATCTTATACCATGGACTTAGAGGATTTCACTTCTGCCTGCGAACTTCCATCATGGGGTAGTGTTAGGGATCCCCCTAAATCTGAATTTAGAAACTTTCTTGCTAATATAACTGTGGGGGAATCCAGAGACATAACACAGGCTACCATAGGGAGCATTCACTTTCCTGCTATACATTATTTTTCTCTTTTCATCGGTAGATGCATAAATGCTAAGGATGAAGCATGTCACATGTGTGTCCCTGATCTTAGCATTCTTAGCAATTCTGTGTTAGGAGACCAATCTTATCATATGGGAGCCATTGTAGCTCGTAGGTTGCATCATAATAGACATAACGGAGATTACTTTGGAGGAATTTACGCAACCCTCTTAGCTCATTTTCTTGAAATAGACATTCGTGAGGGTGATATGGAGTTGCCTCCTGCATATTTGGATTATAACTCTATGGCTTCGCACCAGTTTTGTCGAGAGGCCTGAATCACCTCTCTTATATCGCTTAATTTTTGAAAAACGACGTGTTTTCCGTATTACTCTCCCTGCTCCTGCCTTCTTTGATTCACAGACAAAAGGAAGATATGTTATTACCAGAGAGGAGGCGGAAGAGTATGAGAGGAGAGCGGAGGCAGATCGACTCCACGCTGCAGCTCAGCAGGCGATAACTGCTGCACATCAGTATGATCCCAACTATCCTTCTTCAGCACAGTACGACCCCAACAACTATTATTATGGATATCCGCCAGGCCAGCCGTGGCCATAGACCAACTTAGGCCAAAAGCCTAAGCTTGGGGGAGTACGTATTTCTCACTGACATTACATTTATGTTCACACACACTCATTGCTAGATGTCGGTGCTCATACTTTTTCACTGTAATATCCATGCTAGTTTATTTTCTTTTTCCTGCTTTCTTCTTGTGTGTTTAATAAACCTTAAGAAAAACCAAAAAAATTAGTAGTAGTTTATTTTTCTACTGTAGTAGTAATAATTAAAAAGAAAACCCAAAAATATTTCCCGTTCTTCTTTTGCTCGTTGGGAGCTTTCCCGTGTAAATAGTTTTATTTCTTTTCTTTTCTTTGGGGGTCAGTAGGAGAAGACCATAATTAAATTGTTGAAGTGGCTCTTATATGCATTATTGTTGATTTAACCCAGAGCCCATATTGCCTTGTCTTCTCCTGTTTATTGAATGCTCGTAGATTCCAGCTTAGTCCAATGCACGTACACTCTTATTATTATTCACACCGTTCGGTCGTGCAAGTGAAAGGCAATTATGATGATATATGATGGACTGACTGAGATGAGAAAAGCTGGTATGAACTCGACCTCTTTTGTTTTTGTAAATATGATGAGCCCATCGTTCTTGATTCAACTTATTATGAATAAACATGTTTGCAATGACAATTAGAGATCATAGTTGCTTGTGCCATGCTTGATTAGCTATGAGTTATAATGGTTTACCTTGTGTGCCAACATGCTATTGAGATGATTATGATGTGGTATGATGGGGTGGTATCCTCCTTTGAATGATTTAAGTGACTTGACTTGGCACATGTTCACGCATGTAGTTGAAACAAAATCAACATAGCCTTCACGATATTTATGTTCATGGTGGATTATATCCTACTCATGCTTGCATCCGATGTTTATTAATTTTAATGCATGTACATCGCTGTTGTCGCTCTCTATTTGGTTGCTTCCCAGTCTTTTGCTAGCCTTCACCTGTACTAAGCGGGAATACCACTTGTGCATCCAATCCCTTAAACCCCAAAGTTATTCCAGATGAGTCCACCATATCTTCCTATATGCAGTATCTACCTGCCGTTCCAAGTAAATTTGTATGTGCCAAACTCTAAACCTTCAAATAAACATTCTGTTTTGTATGCTCGAATAGCTCATGTATCAACAAAGGCTGTCCTTATCTTCCGTGTTAGGCGGGTTAATCTCAAGAGGAGTGGACTCCGCTCCTCACTCACAAGAAAATGCTGGTCACCGGGATGCCCAGTCCCATGCTTTATGCAAACTAAATCAAAATTAATTGCAAACAAAACCCCCCTGGGACCTGATGTATGTTGGAGGCACTCGTTGTTTCGAGCAAGCCATGGATTGATGCGTGTTGGTGGAGGGGGAGTATAAACTTTACCATTCTATTTGGGAACCACCTATAATGTGTTTAGCATGGAAGATATCGCCATCTCTTAGTTGTTACGTTGACAATGAAAGTATACCGCTCAAAATACAATTTATCTCTATTTCAAAACCGAGCTCTGGCACCTCTACAAATCCCTGCCTCCCTCTGCGAAGGGCCTATCCATTTACTTTTATGCTGAGTCATCACCCTCTTATTAAAAAGCACTATCTGGAGAGCACAGCCGTCATTTGCATTCATCACTGTTAATTTATATTGGGTGTGACTATGATTGGATCTCTTTTACCATGAATTACAATGTCTAGTCAGTCCTTGATCTTTAAAGGTGCTCTGCATTTATGTTTTGCGGTCTCAGAAAGGGCTAGCGAGATACCATTTTGTTATATCATATTATGATTGTTTTGAGAAGTGTTGTCATCCGAGATTTATTATTTTGACTTGCTACTTGATTATGCTATTGATATGAGTAATTGTGAGACCTGAGAATTATTGCAAATATGGTTAGTTATGATTTATGCTAAAAACTTGAATGCTGGCTTGACATAGTTACAACAATAAGAGCAAACAGAGTTTGTAAAAGTTTTTCTTTCTTTCTTTCAGTTTGTCAACAGAATTTCTTGAGGACAAGCAAGGGTTTAAGCTTGGGGGAGTTGATACGTCTCCATCGTATCTAATTTTCCAAACACTTTTGCCCTTGTTTTGGACTCTAACTTGTATGATTTGAATGGAACTAACCCGGACTGACGCTGTTTTCAGCAGAATTACCATGATGTTGTTTTATGTGCAGAAAACAAATATTCTCGGAATGACCTGAAACTCCACGGCAGGTCTTAGAAAAAATAATAAAAAATCCTCGCCAAATATGAAGACCAGGGGGCCCACACCCTTCTTACGAGGGTGCCCCCCTAGGGCGCGCCCCCTACCTCGTGGGCCCCCTGGAGACCATCCGACGCCAACTCCAACTCTATATATTTGCTTTCAGAGAGAAAAAAATAGGAGAGAAGAAATCATCGCGTTTTACGATACGGAGCCGCCGCCAAGCCCTAAAACCTCTCGGGAGGGCTGATCTGGAGTCCGTTCGGGGCTCCAGAGAGGGGGATTCATCGCCGTCGTCATCATCAACCATCCTCCATCACCAATTTCATGATGCTCACCGCCATGCGTGAGTAATTGCATCATAGGCTTGCTGGACGGTGATGGGTTGGATGAGATTTATCATGTAATCGAGTTAGTTTTGTTAGGGTTTGATCCCTAGTATCCACTATGTTCTGAGATTGATGTTGCTATGACTTTGCTATGCTTAATGCTTGTCACTAGGGCCCGAGTGCCATGATTTCAGATCTGAACCTATTATGTTTTCATGAATATATGAGGGTTCTAGATCCTATCTTGCAAGTCTATAGTCACCTATTATGTGTTATGATCCGTTAACCCCGAAGTGACAATAATCGGGATACTTACCTGTGATGACCGTAGTTTGAGGAGTTCATGTATTCACTATGTGCTAATGCTTTGTTCCGGTTCTCTATTAAAAGGAGGCCTTAATATCCCTTAGTTTCCAATAGGACCCCGCTGCCACGGGAGGGTAGGACAAAAGATGTCATGCAAGCTCTTTTCCATAAGCACGTATGACTATATACGGAATACATGCCTACATTACATTGACGAACTGGAGCTAGTTCTGTGTCACCCTATGTTGTGACTGTTACATGATGAACCGCATCCGGCATAATTATCCATCACTGATCCGGTGCCTACGAGTTTTCCATATACTGGTTCTCGCTTATTTACTTTTCCGTTGCTACTTTTACAATCACTACAAAATATAAAAAACATTACTTTTGTTGTCTTTACTTTTGTTGCTGCTACCACCACTATCATATTACTTTGCTACTAAACACTTTGCTGCAGATACTAAGTTTCCAGGTGTGGTTGAATTGACAACTCAGCTGCTAATACTTGAGAATATTCTTTGTCTCCCCTTGTGTTGAATCAATAAATTTGGGTTGAATACTCTACCCTCGAAAGCTGTTGCGATCCCCTATACTTGTGGGTTATCACTAACCCAGATCGACGTTGTTTTTTGTGCAGAAATAAAAGTTCTCCAAATGCAGTGAAACTTTTTGACAATTTTTTTGGAACAAAAGAGGCACTAGAAGCTTCGTGGGAGTGCCAGAAGGTGAAGGAGGTGGTTACTACCCACCATGGCATGCCAAGTGGGCCTAACTCGCCCTGGTGAGTAGTGGGCACCTCGAAGCCCATCTGGACGTGAGACCGACGCCAAACAATCCTATAAATATATAACCCCCCAGAAATAACATAGATCAGAAGTTTCGCTGCCGCAAGCCTCTATAGCCACGAAAAACCAAGCTAGACCCTATTCCGGCACTCTGCCGGAGGGGGGAATCATCACCGAAGGCCATCTCCATCATCCCGACGGCCACCAAGATGAGTAGGGAGTGTTACTTCTTGAGCTTGCGTTGGTTTTTACCTTGAAGAGGAAAGGGTGATGCAGCACAGTAGAGATAAGTATTTCCCTTTGTTAAGAAACAAGGTATCAATCCAATAGGAGAAGAACACACAAATCACCAATACCTGCACAAAAAATCAAACACTTGCACCCAACGTGATAAAGGCATTGTCAATCCCTTCACGGTCACTTGCAAAGGTGAGATCTGATAGAGATAGATAAATAAAACTAAACGAAAGATAAAATATTTTTGGCTTTTTTGGTTTATAGATCTGAAAATAAAAGATTACAAAATAGTAGATCGGAAACTAATATGATGGAAATTAGACCCGGGGGCCATAGGTTTCACTAGAGGCTTCTCTCTCAAAGGAAAATAATATGGTGGCTGAACAAATTTGTGTCGAGCAATTGATAGAAAAGCGCAAAGTTATGACGATATCCAAGGTAAATATTATGTAATATAGGTGAGGGAGTCCTGGATTAGGGGGTCTGCGGACAGCCGGACTATACCCTTTGACCGGACTGTTGGACTCTGAAGATACAAGATTAAAGACTTCGTCTCGTGTCCGGATGGGACTCTACTTGGCATGGAAGGCAAGCTAGGCAGTACGGATATGGATATCTCCTCCTTTGTAACCGACCTTGTGTAACCCTAACCCCTTCTCGTGTCTATATAAACCGGAGTGTTTTAGTCCGTAGGACAACATACAATCATACCATAGGCTAGCTTCTAGGGTTTAGCCTCTCCGATCTCGTGGTAGATCAACTCTTGTAATACTCATATCATCAAGAATAAATCAAGCAGGACGTAGGGTTTTACCTCCATCAAGAGGGCCCGAACCTGGGTAAAACATCATGTCCCCTGCCTCCTCTTACCATCCGCCTTAGACGCACAGTTCGGGACCCCCTACCCGAGATCCGCCGGTTTTGACACCGACATTGGTGCTTTCATTGAGAGTTCCTCTGTGTCGTCGCCGTTAGGATTGATGGCTCCTACGATCATCGATAGCGATGCAGTCCAGGGTGAGACTTTTTCCCCCGGACAGATCTTTGTGTTCGGCGGCTTCGCACTGCAGGCCAACTCGCTTGGCCATTTGGAACAGATCAAAAGTTATGCCCCTAGCCACCAGGTTAGGTTTGGAAGCTTAAACTACATGGCCGATATCCGCGGAGACTTGAACTTCGACGGATTTGAGCCCCTGCCTTGTGCACCACGCGGTCACGATGAGTACGATTTAGCTCTACCATCGGACAGTGTTCAAGAAATCGCACCGGCAGCCGCTCCGACCTCAATTCGGAGCCAGTTGTGCCATCCATGGACGGGTGGATTGACCCTGCCATAGAGGCCGTATCCTCTGCGATGATCGAGCCAAATATTGACCTTAGCCTTCACGAGAGCCGTGTTGCCAAACTGCCGGATCCTTCTCTAGCCACGGACTCTGAACCGCTTGCGCCCGTTCCTATCGAATCCGATTGGGCGCCGATCATGGAGTTTACCTCCACGGATATTTGTCAGCACTAGCCCTTTGGCGACATACTGAACTCACTAAGGTCTCTCTCCTTGTCAGGAGAGTCCTGGCCGAACTACGTCCGGCAGGATTGGGATGCGGATGACGAAGAAATTCGCCGCCCACCCACCACCCACTTAGTAGCCACTGTCGATGACTTAACCGACATGCTCTACTTCGAATCCAAAGACATCGACAGTATGGACGACGATGCGGGAGGCGAAGAGGAACCACTGCCCATAGGGCACTAGACAGCCACCTCATCATATGACGTATACATGTTGGACACACCCAAAGAAAACGACGAGGAACGGAAGGATGCAGCAAAGGGTTGTTCCCTCGATAAACAGTCAAAGCGGCGGCGCAAGCGCCGCTCCAAATCCCACCTCGGCAGAAGCAATGATCACATAGACCCAGCGTTAGAGCAGGGTGAACCATCACCTAACCACGGCAGCACGGAGAATCAAACCGAACAACCCAACCCCGTCGACGATAACAGTCCGGACGACATCACACCAGCCAGGCACCAGGAGTGACATAATGCCCACCAAAGGCTTGTTGCCATGGCGAGGAGTCTGAAAAACAGAAGCAAAGGCTCAAGGCTGCACAAGGCACACTCAAAATCAAATGGAGTGAAGTACTCAACACCGCAGCGAAGTACGGCAGTAATCACCACACCAAGAGCTATCCGAAGCGAAAGTTGCTACCTGAATTCAATGAGGAGGCCTTAGATCCTCCACAATTAAAAAATAAAATGGCCATCCGGTCGGATAGACGACCTCATAGCCAACATAAAGCGGCAAACAACGCCGCACATAAACCGGTACGCGATCTGCGTAAGGGCTCGAATCAAAAGGATGGCGCAACCAGATCCATCTATGCACCACACAAGCGCGCTCCAACATACAATGCGACACAACAAACATCCAAACACCACGGTACACCCAAATACAGGGGTGCTGCACACCCCCTATGTTTCACCGATGAGGTGCTAGACCATGAATTTCCAGAGGGATTCAAACCCGTAAACATAGAGGCGTACGACGGAACAACAGACCCTGGGGTCTGGATTGAGGACTACATCCTCCATATGCATATGGCTCGAGGAGATGATCTCCACGCCATAAAGTACTTACACCTCAAGCTCAAAGGGCCACCTCGGCACTGGCTTAAAAGCCTCCCCAAAACTCCATCAAAAGCTGGGATTAGCTCGAAGACGCCTTTCGGGAAAATTTTCAAGGGATATATGTCTGACCACTGGATGTAGACGATTTAAGTCATATAACTCAACAGCCCGGTGAGTCAGCCCGAAAACTTTGGAACAGGTTCCTCACTAAAAAGAACCAAATAGTCGACTGTCCGGACGCCGAAGCCTTAGCAGCTTTCAAGCACAGTGTTCGAGACGAATGGCTTGCCAGACACCTCGGTCAAGAAAAGCCGAGAACAATGGCAGCATTAACAAGCCTCATGACCCATTTTTGCGCGGGCGAGGACAGCTGGTTAGCCCGATGTAGCACCGGCAACCCAAGTACATCCGAAGTCTGGGATGGAAACGGGAAAGCACGATGCAGCAAGAATAAGCGCCGGAATAAAGAAGACAGCCCGAAGAGAATGGTGGTAAACGCCGGATTTAGAAGCTCTTAGCCAGGTCAGTAGAAGCCGCCCTCCAAAGGCAGCAAAGACGAACTGTCCAGCCTAAACAAAATTCTGGACCAAATATGTCAGATCCATAGCACCCCTGGTAAACCTGCAAATCATACCCACAGAGAATGTTGGGTCTTCAAACAGTCCAGCAAGCTCAACGCCGAACACAAGGGGCAGGATACACCAAGTGAAGACGAGGACGAGCCTCGCAAGCAAAGCACAGGGGAACAGAAGAAATTCCCACCAGAAGTCAAAACAGTAAATGTGTTACACGTGATAAAAGGGAGAAACAAAGCGGCACCTTTAGAGAAACATGCCCCAGGGCCTATCACCGCGGAGCTCCGCCACTGGTCGTCCCAACCGATCACCTTCGACCATCGGGATTACTTGGCAAGTATCCGGCGTGCAGGATGGGCTGCCTTGGTATTAGATCCAATAATTGACGGATACCACTTCACACGAGTCCTGATGGACGGCGGCAGCAGTTTAAATCTGATATATCAGGACACAGTCCGCAAAATGGGGATAGACCCAACAAAAATTGGCTGCAGCAATGCTACCTTTAAAGGAGTAACACCAGGCTCGGAGGCTCATTGCAGGGGCTCCCTGCCACTAGAGGTTATATTTGGCTCCCCCGATAACTTCCGCAGCGAAAATTTAACTTTCCACGTCACCCCTTTCCAAAGTGGCTATCAAGCACTACTCAGATGCGAAGCTTTCGCTTGCTTTAACGCACTACCGCATTACGCTTCCCTCAAGCTCAAGATGCCCGGTCCACGCGGCATCATTACAGTGAATGGAAATATTGAGCGCTCCTTGCGCGCCGAAGACGGTGCGGCCGCCTTGGCCGCCGCACACTAAACGGCCTCACCAACTCAAGCATTTGATAGGTTGTTAAGACCACGGACATGGTTAGACGAGTCCGGCGCAGCTATACGTAATTGATACAGGTTTGATGGCTATACCCTGAAAGTGCAACTATCCCTAGGTGGTTTTGGTAATTCATAACAACATATAGCTCATTGAGCTAATGCTATTCCAAGATGATTATTTCAGGAAAGCTCAATGATTGGCATGACATGGATGTGAAAGTGGAACCCTCAAGATGCTAAGGACAAAGGATTGGCTCAAGCTCAAAAGCTCAAGACTCTTCATTTTATATTTTAGTGATCCAAGATCACATTGAGTCTTTAGGAAAAGCCAATACTATCAAGGAGGGATGAGGTGTGGCTTAATGAGCCTCTTGCTTCATGTGCTTAGTGATATGCTCCAAAACCCTCAACTACTTTCCCATATCCACATATGACCTAAACCCTAAGCCAAACTCGGTCCTACCGATTCTTTCTATCCGGCGCCACCGAGTTTCACTTGTCATAAGCCACTGCCAAACCCTAGCAATTCGGTTCTACCGATAAGGATCTCGGTCTCACCGAGATGGGATTGCAAACTCTCTGTTTCCCTTTCGTAACTTTTTGGTCTCACCAAAAGAGCGAATCGGTCCCACCGAGATTGTAATGTAAATTCAGTGTTTCCTTTTTGTAACTTTTCGGTCTCACCGAAAGAGCAAATCGGTCCCACCGAGTTTGCCTGACCAACTCTCTGGTTAGCTAATTACCAAAATCGGTCTCACCGAGTTTGTGTAATCGGTCTCACCCAGATTACGTTATGCCCAAACCCTAACCATATCGGTCCTACCGAGTTGCATGTCAGTCCCACCGAAAATCTCTAACGGTCACTAGGTTTACCTTTTCGGTCCGACCGAGTTTGTTGATTCGGTCCCACCGAGATTGGAAAACTGTGTGTAACGGTTGGATTTTGTGTGGAGGCTATATATACCCCTCCACCTCCTCTTCATTCGTGGAGAGAGCCATCAGAACACATACACAATTCCAACTCATATGTTCTGAGAGAGAACCACCTACTCATGTGTTGAGACCAAGATATTCCATTCCTACCATATGAATCTTGATCTCTAGCCTTCCCAAGTTGCTTTCCACTCAAATCTTCTCTCCACAAAATCCAAATCCTATGAGATAGAGTTGAGTGTTGGGGAGACTATCATTTGAAGCACAAGAGCAAGGAGTTCATTACCTACACACCATTTATTACTTCTTGGAGAGTGGTGTCTCCTAGATTGGCTAGGTGTTACTTGGGAGCCTCCGACAAGATTGTGGAGTTGAACCAAGGAGTTTGTAAGGGCAAGGAGATCGCCTACTTCGTGAAGATCTACCGCTAGTGAGGCAAGTCCTTTGTGGGCGATGGCCATGGTGGGATAGACAAGGTTGCTTCTTCGTGGACCCTTTGTGGGTGGTTGCTTCTTCGTGGACCCTTTGTGGGTGGAGCCCTCCGTGGACTCGCGCAACCGTTACCCTTCGTGGGTGGAGCCCTCCGTGGACTCGCGCAACCGTTACCCTTTGTGGGTTGAAGTCTCCATCAACGTGGATGTAGGATAGCACCACCTATCCGAACCACGGGAAAAACATCCGTGTCTCCAATTGCATTTGAATTCTCCAAACCCTTCCCATTACATTCTTGCAAGTTGCATGCTTTACTTTCCGCTGCCAATATACTCTTTGCATGCTTGCTTGAATTGTGTGATGATTGCTTGACTTGTCCTACTATAGCTAAAATCTGCCAAGAACTAAAATTGGGAAAAGGTTAAGTTTTTATTTGGTCAAGTAGTCTAATCACCCCCCTCTAGACATACTTTCGATCCTACAAGTGGTATCAGAGCTTTGGTCTCCATTTGCTTTGATCTCCATAGCTTTTGGTGGCCATAGCCTTGGTTTCACAACCTAGGAGAGTATGGCGTCTAGCGAGGGAAATTATCACCGTAGAGGTCCTTACTTTGATGGTACTAACTTTGCTAGTTGGAAGCATAAAATGAAAATGCATATTCTTGGACATAACCCCGCCGTTTGGGCTATTGTGTGTGTTGGTTTGCAAGGTGACTTCTTTGATGGGAAAGAACCAAACCGTGAAGCTACCGCGGATGAGTTGAGGATGTTGCAATACAATGCTCAAGCTTGTGATATTCTCTTCAACGGATTGTGCCCCGAAGAATTCAACAAAATCAGCCGTCTTGAGAATGCAAAGGAAATTTGGGACACTTTGATTGATATGCACGAAGGTACCGACTCCGTCAAGGAATCCAAGTTGGATGTGCTTCAAAGTCAACTTGACAAGTTCAAAATGAAGGATGGTGAAGGTGTTGCTAAAATGTACTCTAGGCTTGCTCTCATCACAAATGAGATTGCCGGCTTGGGAAGTGAAGAGATGACCGATAGATTCATCATCAAGAAGATTCTAAGAGCCTTGGATGGAAAATATGATACCGTGTGCACATTGATCCAAATGATGCCCAATTACAAAGATCTCAAGCCAACGGAGGTGATTGGAAGAATTGTTGCTCATGAGATGTCACTTAAGGATAAAGAGGAACTTCACAACAAATCAAGTGGTGCCTACAAAGCCTCATGTGAAGCCCCTACATCATCAAGTGAGAAACAAAACTTCAATGAAGAATTGAGCTTAATGGTGAAGAACTTCAACAAGTTCTACAAGAGTAGAAGCAAAGATAGAAGCTTCAAGTCAAGGTCCTACAATGACAAAAGATCTTCTAGTCGAGAGCGAAACTGCTACAGTTGTGGAAGACCCGAACACTATTCCAATGAGTGTACGGCTCCCTACAAGAGAAGAGAAGATTCTCCAAAAAGAAGAAGCAAAGAATCACCACCAAGAGAGAGAAGGAGTAGAGATGATCGTTATGAACGAAGATACTCACGGAGAAGCAAGGATTCGGAAAGGAAGAAAAAAATCATCAAGGAGCTACACAAAACGAAGACATCAAGCTCATGTTGGTGAATGGGTATCTAGCTCCAACTCCGACAGTCACTCCGAGAGAAGTTATTACTCTGACTCCGAAGATACTCAAGATGAAGGTGTTGCCGGCCTAGCACTTGTGTCAACCAACTCCTACGACATATTTGACTGACCAAATGAAGGAATTGGAAGATGCTTCATGGCCAAAGGTCCTAAGGTAACACACCCCGAGTATGTTGATTTCAATAGTGATGAAGATGACTTGTTAGGTGATGATTTGCTTGTTGTCAACTCTAGTGATGAATACTATGATGAAACATCAATTAATCATGCTAATCAAGATAAAACGAATGACAATGATAAGGAGAAGATTGAGGCTCTAACTAAAGAACTAAACACTCTTAAGTTAGCTCATGAAACTATCTTCGAAGATCATCGAGAACTTTTAAGAGCTCATGAGAAATTACTCTTTGAAAAGCTCAATCTTGAGCAAGAGCATGAGTTCTTAAAAGCAATCAATGATGATCTCCGCAAGAAAAGTTCTTCTTACATTGCCAAGCGTTTACTCTTATCCACTTACATGCCTCAAGTCAAGTCTAGTAACAAGAACAAGAAAGATTCTTCCTCTAGCAATAACAATGATCATGCTAATCCAATATTGTTGCTTCTAGTAGTTCTCTTGATTCCACTAATGATTCTCTTAGCCAAGTTACACTTGAGCAAGAAAATAGCTTATTGAAGGGAATTATAGAGAAAGGAGTGTACAAAAGCCTTGCCGGGAGTAAGCAATTCGAGGAAATTGTGCGCAAGAAAGGAATGCACCGGAAGAATCAAGGTGTTGGTTTTGAACGAAAGTTCAATGCCAATGGAGTTGAGTGGGAAGAAGATCAATACCCCAAGACAAAGTTTGTTCCTCAACAAGAGAAGTATGATACTTCTTTCAAGAGGACACAAGCTCAAGATGATCTTCCACCACAAGACTACAAGCAAAAAGGCAAGGACAAGCTTCAAGAGGAAATTGATGCATTTGAAGAAGCTCCTAAGCCCTTAGTCAAGTGGATTCCCAAGACTACTTAAAGTTCCACTTCATCAAGTACGACTACAACTCCAAGGATTCCCATCAAGATGGTGTGGATCCAAAAGAAGAAGAACTAAAGAGTTCTTGAGGGTGAGTCCGCCAACATACTTCACTCTTATCATTTTGGCAAGAACAAGTGCAATCAACTTCCACATCTTGCACTAGTTCAAGGAGTCACAAACCCTCTTGTTGGTAAGACAAGGGACAAGGTAACCTAAAAGTTTTCATGGACATCATCTTGTGTGTGCATCACTCTATGTCTATGGATATCCTTGTTTGTTCCTTGTGGGACTAACCCATGTAGGTATTGAAAGTGCAACTCACTCCAATGGATAGCTCCAAGTGATCTACATCAACATTGAGCATCCACATCTTCAACATCTACATGAAGTCATCATCGACAAAACCCGAGGTTAGTTTATCCCTCTAAGGGGGGATATCACATCTAGGGGGAGCTTTACTCTAAGACTTGAGCTAAAGCAACTCTAAAGATGTGAGCACAACAATGCTTTATGTAAAAGTGGTAACCCCACTTGAGCTTAAACGATGAGTATGACCTATGATCAAGTGTTCTCACTTGACTCCTAAGTCAATATGCTCACATATAGATGACCTTGTCATCGCAAATTGCTTGATAGATGCTAGAATTGGTTGTGCATGTCTTGTCACATATTTCATTTGCCATCTTATTGTGTGAGCATGCTGGTCGCATATTTTACTCATTCGAGGACATCCACTTGTTGTTTTGATTGTTTGGTTTTATTTCCTTCTGCCAAGTGGATGGACAAGAATGCCTAAGAACCTCCTCTAGCTATCTATGCTTTTCTCGTCTCAAACTCTATTCATGCTACATCACAAAATTTGATCAAGTCAGATTCGAACCACTCTGTGTGAGGAGCGCTCGGAGTCCCTGATTCGTCATAGACTTAAACTTCCAAAACCTCTTTATGATTCTCGGTCTGACCGATACCCTACTTTCGGTCCTACCGAGATCATTAAGTTGATCTATGTTTTCGATCTTGGTGCAACCGATTTGAACCATTCGGTCACACCGAGTTGCAATAACTGTATACAGTTTTGCATCTCGGTGCCACCGAGTCGCTCCACTCGGTCACACCGACAGGGTCGGGCTATATATAGTCACGGGCAAAATTTGGAAATTTCTCCGAACCCCTTCGCCCGCGCGATAGCCTGCTCTGCCAACATGGTCTCCGGATCGTCTCCTCGCCGCCAACCGCCTCCAGTCGCTCGTCTCCGTCACCGTCAACGGGAATTCTACCCCGCCGTTGCTGCCGTAGCGAGTCTCCGCCGAACTAGGGTATGGACTCGATCTTTGTGCTATTCCCCAATCCGATTCTTAGCACATTGTGATCATCATGATTCTTGCCACGATTGAAACACTCCTATCCAGTCAATGCGCTCGTAGATTAGGTTTGATTCGAAAATTTTAGGGTTAGGTTTCCGCCGAAACCATCTTGGACCCACCGAGTTGAAAAACTCGGTCCCACCGATTTGGCTTATGCCATTGCACAAGTGAGACTCGGTCTGACCGAGAATTACTTATCGGTGTGACCGATTTTGGAACTCTGTGAAACCCTAGCAGTCTCGGTGCCACCGAACTGTGACTCGGTCCAACCGAGTTCACTAGTTTAGGTTCCAAAACTGCTTCGGTATCACCGAGTTTGAAAATCGGTAGATCCGAGATGATTTCAGTGGGAAACTAAAACCAAGTTTTTGGAACATTCTTTTGCAAAAATCTCTGCATTTTGTGATGCTCATCCACTCTACCTCATCTATAAACTGTTCACAGGGTCAGCAGTCAGCTTGTTCATCATGTCAGACCAAAGTGATAGCCAGAACATGTCATAAGAGCAAGTGCAGATGAGTGAGGGCACTAGTCCCTCAAGTTCTTCAGATGATGGCAGCAGGAGCACTCCTAGCAATTTGCCAAAAGCTGCCACCAGACAGAGGAAGAAGAGAACTTCAGATTCTAAGGATGAAGATTATGTGGCAGAAGAGGAAGCAACTTCCAAGAGAGTTGAACCAGCTCAAGGCACAAAGCCAGGGATGAAAATCAAAAGGCCAGCAGGTAGGCAGCCTATGCCAAAGGCCAGAGCCTCAACTCAGATTCCTGAAAAGCCTGCTCCCAAAGAGCCAGTTGCTGCTGAAGGCAAGAAAAGGAAGGAAAGGGCCAAGAAGACCGTAGCCAGAGTGCTTGGAAAGGCTTCCATCATGGAAGAAGAGGAAGAAGAAGAGGTTGTTGCACCAGCACCTAAGGCACCTAAGCTTATGGGTGATGCTATAAGATCAGGGGATGCCACATCTAAGCCCAAAGAAGCACCCAAAGCTACCTCCAAGCCCAAGTCTCCACCAAAGAGAAATACAAGGAGCATACCTGCAACTAAGAAGAACAAGGCCCCAGTGCCTGAAGCTGCAGAAGAAGATGATGAAGAGCAAGTACTCAGAAAACTCAAGCCCAAGATCCCAGACCACAATGATGCTCATCCTGTGGCTGAGGATATGAAGCTCAGGAGAGATTCAGGGCTCAGGAAGTGGAGAGAAGCAGATCCGTATGCTTCAAGGAGAAGAACTACTGTGGATTATAGATTTCACACCAAGGAACAGCAGGACTTCTATGAGACAGTTTTGCTTGACAAGAAGCCAATAGTTTGTGACATGAGATGGGTTGATTGGGAGTACATCAAGGAAAATGAAGAGCACTATCCTGGAGTGCAAGACAGCTTTAGTGCTTGTGGAGTTGCAGACTTTGTTGGGTAGAAGCTCACAAAGTGGAATGAGGAGCTTATCATGCAGTTCTACTCCACAGCACACTTTTATCCAGATGGTAGGATAACTTGGATGTCTGAGGGTACGAGGTACCAATCTACAGTTGCTGAATGGGCTCAGCTGATCAATGCCCCTGAAGAGCATGAGGATGACTTGGATATCTATGCCAAGAAGAAGATGGATCATAACTCAATGTCCAATATGTACAAAGAAATTCCAAATGAAGCTCTTGAAACTTTCAAATTTGGCTCAGTGCATTATCTTCTGTCAGGGCTGCCAACTATCAATTGGATCTTGAGGCACACCTTATTGCCCAAGTCTGGAGATCACAAGATGATCAGAGGCCATGCAATCAATTTGCTTCATGTATTTGATGTGCCTCAGAAATTCAAGGTCATGAGCCTCATAGTAGAGACTATCAAGAGGACTGCAGTAGACCAGAAGAGGAGTTGTGGATATGCCCCACAGATTCAGGAGCTCATCAACTCAAAGATGGGCACAGGCATATACTTATTGGACAAGGAACACCTGCCCATCCGTCCAGATTTTGAAGATAATCAAGTTGTTATGACTAAGAATGAACCATCATCTGCACAAGCACAAGCAAAGAAGGAGAAGGCAAGGAAGGAGAAAGCTGCCAAGATGCCAACTCAAGAGGAGGCATCTGAGTAGTTCTTGAAAACCAAACAAGAGCAGCTTGGTTACCTAATTGCATCCACCCTGCGAATTGAGAAAGGACTAGCCACCCTAACTCAGAACCAGGCAAGCCTAGAGAGAATCATGGAACAAAAGTTCTATGACTTGGATGTCAAGGTGACAGAGATTCAGACTGCAGTGGAGCAGCTCCAGGATGACATGCAGGAGAGGAGAGGCAGGACTACAACTGATGCCTTTGCTAGAGTGCCACGAGGTCCGAGGTCGTCTGCAGTGCCAGTTGCTGACACCAGAGCCACCACTTCTGCACCAGCTACAGCCTCAGTTCCACCAGCTCCAGCATCTACTTCAGCCTCGACTCCGACCACCTCTACAGAACGCTTCATCCTTGGAGTGCTCCGGACTCCACCACCACCTGAAGATCAAGCCTGAGCGTCGATCTAGCACTATGCATTTTCTAGGAACTTTTTGGTAACTTGTTGCCAAAGGGGGAGAAAAATGTATAGATCATAGGCTTCGAGAGAGAGTGTTGCTTTTTTTTCTCTCTTGCTTTATTTGGTGGTTTTTCGAACTTTGTTTGCTTTTGAGTGCTTGAGATACTATGTCATTGCTTGTGAGACATTGATGATCATGTGTTTGATCATAAGCTACACTTAATGCTTGGTGAATGCTATTACCTTATCTATCTTATGTGATCATTCACTATTCTTGGTGATGAGTGCATGTATTTCATTCTTATCATTTTAAGCGCCCCACCAAGATGTATGTGACATGGAAGAGTAACCCATGAATCTAACTCTTTGTGCATTTGCAGTCCAAAGCAAATTTTAAATATGCACAAATTTAGGGGGAGCTTTTACTTGTCACATACTTCTCAAAGCGACGATATATTTCATGCTTATTATCATTTGTCGAAGCTTTGATCTATATGTTGTCATCAATTACCAAAAAGGGGGAGATTGAAAGTGCAACTATCCCTAGGTGGTTTTGGTAATTCATAACAACATATAGCTCATTGAGCTAATGCTATTCCAAGATGATTATTTCAGGAAAGCTCAATGATTGGCATAGCATGGATGTGAAAGTGGAACCCTCAAGATGCTAAGGACAAAGGATTGGCCGAGCTCAAAAGCTCAAGACTCTTCATTTTATATTTTAGTGATCCAAGATCACATTGAGTCTTTAGGAAAAGCCAATACTATCAAGGAGGGATGAGGTGTTGCTTAATGAGCCTCTTGCTTCATGTGCTTAGTGATATGCTCCAAAACCCTCAACTACTTTCCCATATCCACATATGACCTAAACCCTAAGCCAAACTCGGTCCTACCAATTCTTTCTATCCGGCGCCACCGAGTTTCACTTGTAATAAGCCACTGCCAAACCCTAGCAATTCGGTTCTACCGATAGGGATCTCGGTCTCACCGAGATGGGATTGCAAACTCTCTGTTTCCCTTTCGTAACTTTTCGGTCTCACCGAAAGAGCGAATCGGTCCCACCAAGATTGTAATGTAAATTCAGTGTTTCCTTTTTGTAACTTTTCGGTCTCACCGAAAGAGCAAATCGGTCCCATCGAGTTTGCCTGACCAACTCTGTAGTTAGCTAATTACCAAAATCGGTCTCACCGAGTTTGTGTAATCGGTCTCATCGAGATTACGTTATGCCCAAACCCTAACCATATCGGTCCTACCAAGTTGCATGTCAGTCCCACCGAAAATCTCTAACGGTCACTAGGTTTACCTTTTCGGTCCGACCGAGTTTGTTGATTCGGTCCCACCGAGATTGGAAAACTGTGTGTAACGGTTGGATTTTGTGTGGAGGCTATATATACCCCTCCACCTCCTCTTCATTCGTGGAGAGAGCCATCAGAACACATACACAATTCCAACTCATATGTTCTGAGAGAGAACCACCTACTCATGTGTTGAGACCAAGATATTCCATTCCTACCATATGAATCTTGATCTCTAGCCTTCCCAAGTTGCTTTCCACTCAAATCTTCTCTCCACAAAATCCAAGTCCTATGAGAGAGAGTTGAGTGTTGGGGAGACTATCATTTGAAGCACAAGAGCAAGGAGTTCATTACCTACACACCATTTGTTACTTCTTGGAGAGTGGTGTCTCCTAGATTGGCTAGGTGTTACTTGGGAGCCTCCGACAAGATTGTGGAGTTGAACCAAGGAGTTTGTAAGGGCAAGGAGATCGCCTACTTCGTGAAGATCTACCACTAGTGAGGCAAGTCCTTTGTGGGCGATGGCCATGGTGGGGTAGACAAGGTTGCTTCTTCGTGGACCCTTTGTGGGTGGTTGCTTCTTCATGGACCCTTTGTGGGTGGAGCCCTCTGTGGACTCACGCAACCGTTACCCTTCGTGGGTGGAGCCCTCTGTGGACTCGCGCAACCGTTACCCTTTGTGGGTTGAAGTCTCCATCAACGTGGATGTAGGATAGCACCACCTATCCGAACCACGGGAAAAACATCCGTGTCTCCAATTGCGTTTGAATTCTCCAAACCCTTCCCATTACATTCTTGCAAGTTGCATGCTTTACTTTCTGCTACCAATATACTCTTTGCATGCTTGCTTGAATTGTGTGATGATTGCTTGACTTGTCCTACAATAGCTAAAATCTACCAAGAACTAAAATTGGGAAAAGGTTAAGTTTTTATTTGGTCAAGTAGTCTAATCACCCCCCTCTAGACATACTTTCGATCCTACATACCCCCATTACAATAAAAGGGGCTAAACGCGCGCGCAAAAGTGGCAATAAGGCTCACCTTTGCTCATTTTGAACTATATATTGTTTATTTAGTATACTTAACTTTTGCACGACAACTTTTCAATTAAGTTCCTCTCTTTTTCAGATGACCATCGTGCTACACCCGTCCAGGATACGGCACAACGGAGACACATGCGCAGACATGTAGCAGGGACCCGTTCCAAGGATTCTTCGTAGATTAAGACCCTGCGTAAACCTTTTTTACTGTCTCTTGTTGATTTACATCCCTCAGATTCTCAGTATAATCAAGAAGGATGCTGACGTCTTGGCATGTGGCCATGCTAGAATAATGCACGTACATGGACACCAGGGGCTTCTTACAAAGGGTACTGTTTAGACCCGGTTTACACCATAAAGATCGAATAGCTTAGGGAGTGTTCGGTGTCACGAGTTTGGCCTTATATGCATCAGCTCCGAATCATGTCTTTGGTCAAATGTTGGGTTTGCCCAGCTCCTGTGTTTTGCTGCCTTACGTCCCACTCTATCGGCTAAGGCGGCACCAGGAGAACTACTGCAATTGTGCCCTTGTTCATCCAGACGAGCACCTCAGTAGAGAAAGCCGAAAACTGACTGTCATGATATTACGTGAGACTGCTCAACCACTCAATGACCTATTGGAATCTTCGAGATTCCTCCGCATTAACAAAGGGCCGTTTCTCATCTAGGCATGTACGCACCCCGAATCTGGATGAGCGCGAAGCCACCAGGGGCTATATAGTAGCCCCACCGTCAAACTCCTCTGGCTAAGTGAAAGTGTTAAAGCATTATAGTCCGGTTGCCTAGTTCGCTGCGCTATCACCTCCTTAATAGGACCAAGACGTTGGATTAAGTGTGAATACGCGTCTTCTGCGAACACCCCCGCATTAATTATATGCGTGGGGGCTGAAGCCGACGACTGCAATCTTTCAGGTCATATACATGTATACATAAACGGCCGCACAGGAGGCATCACAATACTTTCAGGCAAAAGTATAAATACATCCTTGATAAATTAAATAAAACGTTGTTTTTACAATGGGAATACATGTCACTCAAACATAACATTCTTCGAGCACTGGGCGTCTATCGAACGAGCGCCCTTAAGAACTTCTTCAAAATAGTGCTCGGCAACCACTCGGCCTATGGCCGAACCCTGCGCCGCGACAGTGGTGGCATCCATCTCCGCCCAGTATGTTTTAACACGGGCAAGGGCCATCCGCGAGCCTTCTATGCACGCCGACCTCTTCATCGCATTAATGCGTGGCACCACACCAAGGAACTGCTGCACCAAGCTAAAATAGCTGTTCGGCTTTGGCCTTTCCGGCCACAGATGATCCACGACAGACCTCATGGCGAGTCCGGACAACCTATTGAGTTCGGCCCATTCGGCAAGCTGGTTAGTCAATGGAAGCAGACGCTCTCGAACGTTAAATTGCGACCAGAACAGCTTGTCCACTTCACGATCTGTTTGATCTCGGAAGTATTCGGCCGCATCGACAGCGCTCGCCATTAAGTCTAGATATGCGTCGGCCGAACTCCACAGCCGATCCAGAGGGGCATACCGCGGATCGCCGAACTTCCTCCGCAGCATAAAGGGCTTCCCAGCCACAATGTCCCCAGCCTCACGCAGTTCCTCCTTCTTCGCTCTCATCGCAGAGCGGGTGTCTTTGGTCGCCATTGTGGCCTTTTCGAGGTCTGTAGCCTTCGCCCGGTTTTCTCCTTCAAGAAACTGGCAGCGGTCGGCAGTGTCTTTTAACTTCACAGCCATTTTGGCCATTTTCTCTTTGCTCTCGCTATGCGCGGCCTTCTCGGCTCTCAACTCTTCGGCCGCCTTCAAAGCGGCCGCATTACTACTCCTTGCTTGCTCCTTGGCTCGGGCAAGCTCCGCCTGCAGGGCCTCCACGGTGGCAGCTCCATCTGCAGTCACAACATATTAAAGATACTGGCATCACGCTGCTCTTACTATGTGACATTCGTTATAAACATCACCTACCCCGTGCCTCGTCAAGCCGCTTGTTAACAATCTCAATGTCGGCATCCGCCGCATCCAGTCGCGCTTTAGTTCGGCAACCCCATCAGTCCGGCTAGCCACCGGAGCTTCGGACACCTGCACAAAATTTGCAGTCTGGCTATTACCTGGGACTATGATCCTACGTTCGCCGCCGTTCTCGACGACAACCAGAGTCTCAGGGGCTACTATCTACATAGGGCACACCTAAAAATGTGTGGTACCATCACAAATGTATATCATTTCATGTACCTCAAAGCCCGTAAGTAGACTCATAAAGGCGTCATGCAACCCGTTTTCGACGGACGAAATCCTTTCAATCACCGTACACATTAATGTACGATGCTCTTCTGAGATAGTCGCTTGCTCTAGCAGACCCTTCAGTACGTCCGACCGCATACCAGATGGTGCCGGACTCTTTTGATTGCTCTCTTCAAGAGCCGGATACTGAGGGCTTCGGGTGACCATGGGATTACCTTCTGGCCTTGTCGGATCAGGAGAAACTCTCCGTGATGACACTTCAAGGTCGCCCGCTTCTTGAGCTCGGGAGTCCGGGGGAGGCGTTTCGCTCTCCATCATCTCCGGAAGAAGATCCCCCGAAGACGAGCTCTGCTGAGAATGGCTCAGATCCGAACTGCAAGATAAATGCTTCGGTTATCTCCCTCAGAAGTAAGGTAGTATATCTTTGCTACTAAGTACTTTTTGATTACTCACAGCTTGTTAGAGGGCTGATCCCCGCACGGACTTTGTGCGGCAGGAGCACCCTCCGAGGCAGGACCCTCCGAGGTAGTCCTCTTCCTCCCCCGGGGCGAGGGAATGCCAGATTCCCTCCCTTGGTTATCCTCCCTCATGGAGGCGCTCGTTCCCTCGGTTGGAATAGGTAGCGGTGGAGGCCTGCTTTCGCCCTCTTTATTCCCCCTTCATCTTCCTTAGAGGGCACCGGGCAAGGTGCTGCCTCGAGCATCTTTTCCAGCACCAGATTATCCAAGCCTTCGGGAAGGGGGGCCGAACACCGGATCATCTTCGCCTTTGTTATCCAGTCCTAGTAAAAGAGCGATTCTTCAGAATGGTGTCGTGATAAATGAAAGACAGTGTGTTCGACTAGAGGATTACTTACTTGGGCCGCGGTGCGGTTGCTGCTCAGGCCCACGTCCTCGGAGGTGTTCGGACACTCTATTTGGGGTCTGAAGAACGACTTGTACATGTCCTCATGCGTCAGGCCGAGGAAATTCTGAATAGCGCGCGGTCCTTCTGGGTTGAATTCCCACAAGCGGAGGGGCCGACGTTTGCAAGGCTGAACTTGACGAACCAGCATGACTTGCGCTACCATAACCAAACTAAAATCTCCCTCAAAGAGATCTCGGATGCGGCTCTGTAGTATGGGCACATCCTTGGCTGGACCCAGATCAGCCCCCTACTAATCCATGACATCAGTTGTGGTGGAGGGCCCGAGCGAAAGGTGGGGGAAGCTACCCACCTGGCACTTCTAGGAGCGGTGACATAGAACCACTCCCGTTGCCATAATCCGGACACCTCTGGAAAGGAACCCTTTGGCCACGGAGCTCCAGCAATCTTGCTTATTAATGCACCTCCGCATGCTGCATGCTGCCCCTCGACCGCCTTCGGCTTCACATCAAAGGTCTTGAGCCACAGGCCGAAGTGAGGGGTAATGCGGAGGAAGGCCTCACATACGACAATAAATGCCGGGATGTGGAGAAAGGAATCCGGGGCAAGATCATGGAAATCAAGCCCGTAATAGAACATCAAACCCCTAACGAAGGGATCCAGAGTGAGGCCTAGTCCTCGTAGGAAGTGGGAGATGAACACGACGTCTTCATTGGGTTCAGGAGTAGGGACGACCTGCCCTCGGGCAGGCAGCCGATGCGAAACTTCGGCGGTCAGGTATCTTGCCTCCCTCAACTTCTTGATATCCTCTTCCCTGACGGAGGAGGGCATCCATCGGCCCTGGAGGCTGGACCCATACATGATTGAAGGTCCGAAGCACCTGGCCTGGGCTTTGGGTGTTAGAACTCGAGGCAGGGGAAGGATTCGATTGAGCACGGGAGGAAAAAAGTAAAAGCCTTGTCCCTTTATAAAGAGGGTGAATATCAAGGGTCCTCCTTGTGGCCATTTGGGAATTGCCTAAAATCTAGGAGTCCTAGGCGCGGTTGGGCTACCCACGCCTGTATTGATGAGAATCCTGTAATAAGGGGGACACGATCTCTGCTTTGACAAGACGTGTCAAGAAACTGCCTCGCGTTATGTGCGGGGCTAGTTAAAGAAAAACGGTTCGAATGATCACCGTGCCATGGCATGATGTCATGTTGCCAAAACGTGTCAGCAGATTAGATTTGTGGAAATATTATTCTCTCTACGGTGGTATGTGGAACTTATCTTGCAGGGTCGGACACTATCCTTTTATTCAAACTCTTCTGTGGTGTATCCGGAGGAGGAACCCGCCTTGAAATGCCGAAGACAACACTGTGTGCCGGACTCATCATCATTGAAGCCTGGTTCAGGGGCTACTGAGGGAGTCCTGGATTAGGGGTTCTCCGGATAGCCGGACTATACCCTTTGACCGGACTGTTGGACTCTGAAGATACAATATTGAAGACTTCGTCTTGTGTCCGGATGGGACTGTACTTGGCGTGGAAGGCAAGCTAGGCAGTACGGATATGGATATCTCCTCCTTTGTAACCGACCTTGTGTAACCCTAACCCCTTCCGGTGTCTATATAAACCGGAGGGTTTTAGTCCGTAGGACAACATACAATCATACCATAGGCTAGCTTCTAGGGTTTAGCCTCTTCGATCTCGTGGTAGATCAACTCTTATAATACTCATATCATCAAGAATAAATCAAGCAGGGCATAGGGTTTTACCTCCATCAAGAGGGCCCGAACCTGGGTAAAACATCATGTCCCCTGCCTCCTGTTACCATCCGCCTTAGACGCACAGTTCGGGACCCCCTACTCATGATCCGCCGGTTTTGACACCGACAATAGGCATCACATCCGTGTCAAGTAGACCGACTCCTGCCTGCATCTACTACTATTACTCCACACATCGACTGACTCCTGCCTGCATCTAGAGTACTAAGTTCATCAAGAACAGAGTAACGCTTTAAGTAAGATAACATGATGTAGATGAACAAACTCAAGCAATATGATGTAAACCCCATCTTTTTATCCTCGATGGCAATAATACAACACGTGCCTCGCTACCCCTACTTTGTCATTGGGTGAGGACATCGCAAGATTGAACCCAAAGCTAAGCACTTCTCCCATTGCAAGAAAAACCAATCTAGTTGGCCAAACTAAACTGATAGTTAGAAGAGAATTACAAAGACATCAAATCATGCATATAAGAATTCAGAGAAGATTCAAATAATATTCATAGATAATCTGATCATAAATCCAAAATTCATCTGATCTCGATAAACACACCGCAAAAGAAGATTACATCGAATAGATCTCCAAGAACATCGAGGAGAACATGGAATTGAGAATCAAAGAGAGAGAAGAAGCCATCTAGCTACTAGCTATGGACCCGTAGGTTTGAGGTAAACTACTCGCGCTTAAATGAAAGGGAAATAGAGTTGATGTAGACGCCCTCCATGATGCCGGGAAAGGCCCCAAGATGGGATCTCACAGGAATAGAAGGTTGCAGTGGTGGAGAAGTGTTTTCGTGGATGCTTCTATAGGTTCGCGAATAAATGTGAATATATAGGAGGAAGAACTAGGTTAGGGGAGCCACAGGGGGCCCACAAGGTAAGGGGCGCGCCCTCCACCCTTGTCGCCGCCTCGTGGCTCTTCTGACTTGAACTCCAAGTCTCCTAGGTGCCTTTTGGTCCAAGAAAAATCATCACGAAAGTTTTATTCCGTTTGGACTCCGTTTGATATTCCTTTTCCGTGAAGCTAAAAAACTAGGAAAAAACTAAAACTGGCACTAGGCTCTAGGTTAATAGGTTAGTCCCAAAAATAATATAAAATAGCATATTAATGCATATAAAACATCCAAACAGATAATATAATAGCGCGGAACAATTAAAAATTATAGATACGTTGGAGACGTATCAGGTAGTAGTCCACCCTCGGGGTTGAGGGTTTGTACTAGTAGCTATGTGTTTGATCTCTCTCTCACTCTCTCTCTCTCTCTCGTGTTCTTGAATTGGCACGATCTTGATGTATCGCGAGCTTTGTTAATATAGTTGGATCATATGGTGTTTTCCCCTCTCTATCTTGTTGTGATGAATTGAGTTCTACCTTTGAGATTTCACTTTTATCAGATTGAATACTTTGTTGGATTTGAGAGCACTTGATGTATGTATGTCTTGGCACTCAACTCGTGAATTCCAAGGTGACAATGGGGTAATCTATGCATAGGGGTTGATGCATGTTTTCATCCTTGTTTCTCCGGTAGAAATCTTGGGGCACTCTTCGAAGTTCTTTGTGCTGGATTGAGTATTATGAATCTAAAATTGTTTGATACATATCTTATAATCGACTCACGGATACTCGTGGCGACATTGGAGTATCTAGGTGACATTAGAGTTGGTTGATGTGTATCATATGGTGTTAGTTTAGTACGAACTCTTGGGCTAATTGTGACACTTATAGGGATAGCTCAATAGATCTATTGGAAAGGATAACTTTGAAGTGGTTTCGTACCCTATAAACAATTTCGTCTTATGTTCTCTGCTAGATAAAAACTTTGGAGTGATTCTTCATCGCACATTAAGTGATGGTTGTATGATCCAATTATATTAGCATTGTTGAGACATTGCACTAGTGAAAGTATGAACCCTAGGCCTCATTTTCAAGCATTGCAATACTGTTTGTGCTCACTTTGTTACTTGATACATTGTTGTTTTTTATTGTTCCTCTTAAAAAATCAGTATCTACTATCATTACTACACTTGTATCACCATCTCTTCGTCGAATTAGTGCACCTATACAAATTACCATTGTATTTGGTGTGTTGGGGACAGAAGAGACTTTTTATTATTCTGTTGGAGAGTTGTTTGCAAGAGACCATATTAATCCTACACCTCCCACAGATTGATAAACCTTAGGCCATCCACTCACGCTTCATTGAAAGGGCAATAGAGTTGATGTAGATGACCTCCGTGATCGGATCCCCCTCCGGTAGGATGCCGAAAAAGGCCCCAAGATAGGATCTCACGAGAACAGAAGGTTGCGGCCGTGGATAAGTGTTTTCATAGATCCTTCTGGAGGTTCGGGAATATATGTGAATATATAGGTGGAAGAACTATGTCAGGGGAGTCACAGGGGGGCCCCACAAGGTAGGGCGCGCGCCCTCCACCCTTGTCGCCGCCTCGTGTCTCTTCTGACTTGAACTCCAGTCTCCTAGGTGTCTTTTAGTCCAAGAAAAATCATCGCGATAGTTTTATTCCGTTTGGACTCCGTTTGATATTCCTTTTCCGCGAAGCTAAAAATAAGGTAAAAACAGAAACTGGCACTGGGCTCTAGGTTAATAGGTTAGTCCCAAAAATAATATAAAATATCATATTAATGCATATAAAACATCCAAAACAGACAATATAATAGCATGGAACAATCAAAAATTATAGATACGTTGGAGACGTATCAAGCATCTCCAAGCTTAATTTCTGCTCATCCTCGAGTAGGTAAATGATAAAAACAGAATTTTTGATGTGGAATGCAACCTAACATATTTATCCATGTAATTTTCTTTATTGTGGCATGAATGTTCAGATCCATAAGATTCAAAACAAAAGTTAAATATTGACATAAAATAGTAATACTTCAAGCATACTAACAAGGCAATTATGTCTTCTCAAAATAACATGGCCAAAGAAATCTATCCCTACAAATTCATATAGTCTAGCTATGCTCCATCTTCATCACACAAAATACTCAAATCATGCACAACCCGGATGACAAGCCAAATAATTGTTTCATACTTTTGGTGTTCTCAAACCTTTTCAACTTTCACGCAATACATGAGCGTGAGCCATGGACATAGCACTATAGGTGGAATAGAATATGGTGGTTGTGGATAAGACAAAAAAGAGAAAGATAGTCTCACATCAACTAGGCATGTCAATGGGCTATGGAGATACCCATTAATAGATATCAATGTGAGTAGGGATTGCCATGCAACGGATGCACTAGAGCTATAAGTGTATGAAAGCTTAAAAAGAAACTAAGTGGGTGTGCATCCAACTTGCTAGCTCATGAAGACCTAGGGCAATTTGAGTAAGCCCATCATTGGAATATACAAGCGAAGTTCTATAATGGAAAATTCCCACTAGTATAAAAGTGACAACATAGGAGACTCTCTATCATGAAGATCATGGTGCTACTTTGATGCATAAGTGTGGAAAAAGGACAGTAACATTGCCCCTTCGAGCTCTTTATTCATATATTCCACAAAAGTTTTTTGCTCCTTAAGCTAATTTCTAAAGAAACTATTGTGCTCAAATTGTAAAGACATGAAGCTCCTAACATTATTTTCAATTCTTTGGTTGAGCCATAAAGGCAGGCAACACACCAACACACGAGTAGGCAAAATACAAACGAACAGACGAACGGAAGAAGGGCGGAGAAAAGGCAAATCTTTTCAAATATCATTTTCGAAGTGGGGGGAGAGAATAACGAGGGGCAAATGGTGAATAATGTAATGCAAGAGATGAGAGTTCATGACGGGTACTTGGAAGGCTAGACTTGGCGTAGATCTCCTCGGCAACGGCGCCAGAAATTCTTCCTGCTACTTCTTGAGCTTGCGTTGGTTTTTGATGACTGAGGGAGTCCTGGATTAGGGGGTATTCGGGTAGCCGAACTATACCTTCAGCCGGACTCCAGGACTATGAAGATACAAGATTGAAGACTTCGTCCCGTGTCCGGATGGGACTTTCCTTCGTGTGGAAGGCAAGCTTGGCGATGCGGATATTCAAGATCACCTACCATTGTAACCGACTTTGTGTAACCCTAACCCTCTCCGGTGTCTATATAAACCGGAGGGTTTTAGTCCGTAGGACAACTTCATCATACAACAATCATACCATAGGCTAGCTTTTAGGGTTTAGCCTCCTTGATCTCGTGGTAGATCTACTCTTGTACTACCCATATCATCAATATTAATCAAGCGGGACGTAGGGTTTTACCTCCATCAAGAGGGCCCGGACCTGGGTAAAACATCGTGTTCCTTGCCTCCTGTTACCATCCGGCCTAGACGCACAGTTCGGGACCCCCTACCCGAGATCCGCCGGTTTTGACACCGACATTGGTGCTTTCATTGAGAGTTCCTCTGTGTCGTTGCTTTTAAGCCCGATGGCTCCTTCGATCATCAACAACGATGCAGTCCAGGGTGAGACTTTTCTCCCCGGACAGATCTTCGTCTTCGGCGGCTTCGCACTGCGGGCCAATTCGCTTGGCCACCTTGAGCGGATCGAAAGCTACGCCCCTGGCCATCAGGTCAGGTTTGGAAGCCTAGACTACACGGCTGACATCCGCGGGGACTTGATCTTCGACGGAGTCGAGCCACAGCCAAGCGCGCCGCACTGTCTCGATGGGCATGATATAGCTCTACCGCCGAACAGCGCCTTGGAGGCCGCACACGCATCGGTTCCGACCATTGATTCAGAGCCTACTACGCTGATCGAGGATCAGTGGTTGGACGCTGCCTCAGGGGCTGCGATCTCAGAAGTGATCGAGCCGAACTCTAGCCCCGCACTCCACATGGCCCGTGACTCCGAGGAGCCGGATTCCTCTCCGAACTCCGAGCCCCCCGCGCCCCTGCCGATCGAATCCGATTGGGCGCCGGTAATGGAGTTCATCGTCGCGGACATCTTTCAGCACTCGCCCTTCGGCGACATCCTGAATTCTCTAAAGTCTCTCTCTTTATCAGGAGAGCCCTGGCCGGACTACGGTCAACAAGGTTGCGATACGGACGATGAAGAAATTCAAAACCCACCCACCACCCACTTGGTAGCCACTGTCGATGACTTAACCGACATGCTTGACTTCGACTCCGAAGACATCGACGGCATGGACGGCGATGCAGGAGACGAACAAGAACCAGCACCTGTAGGGCGCTGGAAGGCCACCTCGTCATATGACATATATATGGTGGACACTCCAAAGGATGGAGATGGCGATGGAACAGCGGGGGACGATACCTCTAAGAAACAGCCCAAGCGTCGGCGTCAGCGGCGCCGCTCTAAATCCCGCCAAAGCAAAAACAGTGATTCCGGCACGGGAGATAATACTACTCCGGATAGCGCCGAAGAACACCCCCTCCAGCAAGATTCAGCACAGGAGGACAGAGAAGCCAGCCCTCATGAGAGGGCGGCGGACCAAGAGGTTGAGGACGATAATTATACGCCTCCCTCCGAAGACGAGGCAAGCCTCGACGACGACGAGTTCGTCGTGCCAGAGGATCTTGCCGAACAAGAGCGTTTTAAACGCAGGCTTATGGCCACGGCAAGCAGCCTCAAGAAAAAGCAGCAACAGCTTAGAGCTGATCAGGATTTGCTAGCTGACAGATGGACTGAAGTCCTTGCGGCCGAAGAGTATGAACTCGAACGCCCCTCCAAGAGTTACCCAAAGCGCAGGCTGCTACCCCGACTAGAGGAGGAAGCACCTACATCACCAGCACATGACATGGCCGACCGGCCACCTCATGGCCGCGACAGAGAAGCCTCTTGGCCCTCCACTCAAGCCATGCCCCGACGCCGCGTCAAGCATACTAAGGCACGGGAAAATGCGCCCGACCTGCGCGACATACTGGAGGACAAGGCAAGTCAAACAAGATCGATCTACGGATCGCGCAGGCGCCCCACGGCACGTGACGGTGATCGTCACTCCGGATGCAATAAATCCGGCCGGGCCGAACTCAAAAGACAAAGCTCCTTCGAGTTGCGTCGTGATATAGCCCAATACAGAGGCGCCGCACACCCACTATGCTTCACAGATGAAGTAATGGATCATAAAATCCCTGAGGGCTTCAAACCCGTAAACATCGAATCGTACGATGGCACAACAGCTCCTGCGGTATGGATCAAGGATTATCTCCTTCATATCCACATGGCCCGCGGTGATGATCTACACGCCATCAAATACCTCCCACTCAAACTTAAGGGACTGGCCCGGCATTGGCTTAACAGCTTGCCAGCAGACTCAATCGGTTCTTGGGAGGACCTGGAAGACGCATTCCTTGACAACTTCCAGGGCACTTATGTGCGACCACCGGACGCCGATGACCTAAGCCACATAATTCAGCAGCCAGAGGAATCGGCCAGGCAATTCTAGACACGGTTCCTAACAAAGAAAAACCAGATAGTCGACTGTCCGGACACAGAGGCCTTAGCGGCCTTCAAGCATAATATCCGTGACGAGTGGCTTGCCCGGCACCTGGGACAGGAAAAGCCGAAATCTATGGCATCCCTCACGACACCCATGACCCGCTTTTGCTCGGGAGAAGATAGCTGGCTAGCTCGCAACAACAATTTAACTAAGAACCATGGTAATTTGAATACCAAGGACAAAAGCGACAGGTCGCGTCGGAACAAACAAAAGCGCCGCGTTAACAGCGACAGCAACGAGGATACGGCAGTTAATGCCGGATTCCGAGGCTACAAATCCGGTCAATGGAAAAAGCCATTCAAAAGAAATACTCAGGGTCCGTCTAGTTTGGACCGAATACTCGACCGCTTGTGCGAGATACATGGCACCCCCGAAAAGCAGCCAGCCAATCACACCAACAGGGATTGTTGGGTGTTCAAGCAGGCAGGCAAGTTAAGAGCCGAAAACAAAGACAAGGGGCTGCATAGCGACAACGAGGAGGAGCCCAGGCCTCCAAACAACAGTGGACAGAAGGGATTTCCCCCGCAAGTGCGGACGGTGAACATGATATACGCAACCCACATCCCCAAGAGGGAGCGGAAGCGTGCAATACGGGACGTATATGTGATGGAGCCAGTCGCCCCAAAGTTCAACCCATGGTCCTCCTGCCCGACCACCTTTGATCGAAGGGACCACCCCACTAGCATCGGCCACGGCGGCTTCGCCGCATTGGTTCTAGACCCAATCATTGACGGATTTCATCTCACAAGAGTCCTCATGGACGGCGGCAGCAGCCTGAACCTGCTTTACCAGGATACAGTGCGAAAAATGGGCATAGATCCCTCGAGGATCAAGCCCACCAAAATGACCTTTAAAGGTGTCATACCAGGTGTAGAAGCCAACTGTACAGGCTCAGTCACACTGGAAGTGGTCTTCGGATCTCCGGATAACTTCCGAAGCGAGGAGTTAACCTTTGACATAGTCCCGTTTCGCAGTGGCTATCACGCACTGCTCGGGCGAACCGCATTCGCAAAATTCAACGCGGTACCGCACATTGCATACCTCAAGCTCAAGATGCTAGGCCTTGGAGAAGTAATCACGGTCAATGGGAACACTGAACGCTCCCTCCGAATGGAGGAGCACACGGCAGCACTCGCAGCAGAAGTACAAGGCAGCCTCTCTAGGCAGTTCTCCAGTTCGGCCTTCAAAAAGCCAGACACTGTCAAGCGCGCCCGGAGTACCCTACAACAAGACCGCCTGGCACGTTCTGAGCTAGCGTAGCAATGAGGCCCCAACCCTAGCCCTCGCGATATAGCGACAGCAGTGCTTCGCGTACATAACTACGCTCTTGAAATACCATGGGCACAGGGGAAGGGGCACTATCACGGCACGCCCGAAATACGGCTTAAACCGCACCAGGGGCTGCCGGATTCCTTTTTTTTGTCTCTTACTCTCAGGACTCCATACTTCGGATGACCCGTTCGGCAATTCAACTGCCGCACAAACGATGCAAGATCCAAGAAAGCAGACAAGCCACGCCGCATTATGGAACTCCCAGGTGGTCTCTATTATGAGCAGTATACCTGTTTTTTAATACAATTCCGCGGCCTGCCCCTGGCCAGGACATGTCAAATAGTCCAATTTCTTTTGTTATCGCACTATTTGTATCGTTCGCTTTCATAGCAGCCTTTCTATAAACAATGCATAGCTTTTTGTCTATTTTTTGCATTATCCTCTCTTTATATATATGTTTATCAATAACATGTTGCATCCGTACACTGTGGTACGGCAAAAATAAGCCAGGGGCTTCAGTACCCATCAATATGGTGTGAGAAGTCCGTACACTTTCACAAGTGCGCCACCCCGAACTTATAGCACTATATGCATCGGCTCCGAATCATGATTTGGGTCAATAGTTGGGTTTGTCCGGCTCCTATGTTTTGGTGCCTTACGTTCCGCTATATCGGCTAAGGTAGCACTAGGAGAACTACTGCGATTGTGCCCCAGTTGAGCTGGGCTGAGCACCTCAGTAGAGAAAGCTAAAACTGACTGTCATGATGAGGCGAGAGACCGGTCGCTGTTCGAGAGGTTTTTCGAGTCCTTAAAGACTTATGCCGCTTCGAGCGAGGAACCGGATTTGTCCGGCCAAGGCGTGGATAGTGCCCCGAACTCGGTCTTCCGAATACTAGGGGCTTCGCCGAAATTTAAAATTATAGAGTTCTATGGCTAAGTGAGAGTGTTCAAGCATTATAGTCCGATTGCCTTGTTCGTTGTGCTGAGGGCCTCCCTCGACGGACCCAATCATGGGAAAAAGAGCGCTCAGGTTTATCGCGAACACCCCAGCACTAGTGGCATGGGGGCAGAAGCCGACGACTGGCCATCTCTCAATTTTTGATAAACGGCCGCACAGAAAGTAATATTTTAAATTCAAGCATTGCTTAGCGCATATGAACAAGTTTTCAGCGCACAGGATAACACGAGCGAGTTCATTCAAAAATTACATCCTTGGTGCATTCATCCGCCATAAGGCGGGCACCGGCTAGAACATCCTTGTAATAGTTCTTGGGCTTGCGATGCTCCTTCCCCGGTGGCGGCCCGTCCCTCACAAGCTTCTCACCGTCCAGCTTACCCTAGTGCACCTTTGCACGGGCAAGGGCCCTACGGGCACCTTCGATGCAGACGGAGCGCTTGATGACCACGAGCCTTGGACAAGCCTCCACCAGCCGCCGCACCAGTCCGAAGTAGCTCCCAGGCAGGGCCTCTCTAGGCCACAGCCGAACTATGAAGCCCTTCAGGGCCTGTTCGGCCGCCTTGTGGAGCTCGACCAGCTGCTTCAGCTGGTCGCTCAAGGGCACAGGGTGTCCGGCCTCAGCGTACTGATACCAGAACACCTTCTCCGTCGAGCTGCCTTCCTCGGCTCGGTAGAATGCGGCGGCATCGGATATGCTGCGGGGAAGATCTGGGAATGCCCCTGGAGAGCTCCGGATTCGGGTAAGTAACAAGTAGTTTACTTTTATATGTATGCTTTGCATAGAGAATGCCTTACCCGCCGCTATCTTTTTCACCGCATCCAATTCCTGGAGGGCCTTCTGGGCTTCGGCCTTGGCAGATTTGGCAGTTTAAGGGCCGCAGCAAGCTCGGACGATCGCGTCTTCGAGTCGAGCTCCAAACTCTCATGTTTTTTCATGAGAGCCTGAAGCTCTTGCTGCACCTCGCCGACCTGCGCCTCAAATTTCTCCCGCTTGGTGCGCTCTATGGCCACTCTTTTCTTGGCCTCGGACAGCGCCTGCTTGAGGGTCGCCACCTCAGTTGTGGCCCCTACAATAAGCAGTATACTCCTGTCATTTTTTGCAATTGCGTCTTCTTATAGGCATTTTTTTCTATATGGTATCTCTTACCTTCTTTCTCCTCGAGCTATCGTTTGGCAAGGCCGAGCTCTTGCTCGGTCCGCTCGAGGCCCTACTTCAAGGCACCCACCTCCGCAATCAGTGCGGCGGTGGCCAGCACCGAAGCCTGCATACGTATATTGACTCCTTTTTAGTTAGACTCCTGCGATATTTAATAGATCCTCTATTCGGCTTTTCTTTCCGAACGCCAAACAGAGCATCAGGGGCTACTGTCTATGCGGTAATATTTTTACATATTTCTACTTACCTCGAAGCCTGTTAGAAGGCTAGTACAAGCTTCAGTAAGTCCGCTTTGGGCGGACCGAACCTTCTGGACCACCGTACTCATGATGGCGCGGTGCTCCTCGTCGATGGAGGCGCCCTTAAGCACCTCCAGCAGATTGTCCGGCGCCTCCGGTTGGACGGAGGACGCCGGCTCAATAGGCTTGCTCCTCTTGGCAGGAGTTCGCCTGCCGCGGTGCGGAACCGTTGATGATTCCGGCGCGGTGTCCGGCTTAAAGCCGGACTTGGAGCCCTGGGGGGGTCTTGTCCCCTTTACTCATGGAGTCCGGGAGGTCGCGTCGCGGCTCCTCCTGGACCGCCTCCTCTTGCCCCGGAGCTTGTCGCGACGCCACTTCGGCGTCATCCGCAGCACAGGGGGAGGCAGCGGGCGGAACTGAACTCACGTCCGATGAATCCAGGGAGCCGCTCGACGACACGTCGAGCCCGTCCTTGGGCGGGCTGCATGATTACATTCGACATTAGGGAAATCAGTGCAACAAAAGGAATATCATCAGTTACTCTGGTATCCGAACACTTACGATTTCGCCGGACGCTTGGCCCTGTCCGGCCACTCCTCTTCATCCTCATCGGCGTCGGGGGCGTAGTCCGGCGGAGGGGTTTTCCTCTTTTTGGACCCGTCGGCCTCCCCTACTGGGGCGGCCTTCCTCTTCTTTCCTCCCCCCACTGGAGGGGGAGAGGTTTCTTCTTCCTCCTCCTCATCTTCACGGGAGGAGTGTGTCTCGGATTCATCGGATGACGAGTCCGACACCACCATATGCCGGGAACTCTTTCGAGTTCCCGTGGCCTTCTTCTTCTTGGCGTTCTTCTCTGGCACCACATAAGGTGCCGGAACCAGCAGCTTCACTAGGAGAGCAGGGGCTGGGTCTTCGGGCAAGGGAACCGGACAGTTAATCAGTCCGGACTTCGCCTGCCAAGCCTGTGAAAGGTGAGGGAGTTTAGATCCCGCATAGAGTCAAACTATGAAGAAAACTTAACATCCTGTAAAAGATGAAGATATTTTACCTCGCCAGCAGGATGCTGCAAGCTGAATCCGTGGTCTTCGGAGGTGGATGTGGGAGCCTCGGCGCCTTTGGTTAGCCCCTTCGAGACATCTTCGTACATCGTGTCAAAGAGCTTGCTCAGAGTTCGGTGCTGCGCCGGGTTGAACTCCCACAAATTGAAGTCCCGTTCTTGACACGGAAGGATCCAGCGGACGAGCATGACCTGGACTACGTTGACAAGCTTGAGCTGCTTGTTCACCAGGGACTGGATGCATTTTTGCAGTCCGGTCACCTCTTCTTCGTCGCCCCACGACAAGCCCGTCTCCTTCCAGAACGTGAGCCGCGTAGGGGGTCCGGATCGGAATTCAGGGGCTGCAATCCACTTCGCATCGCGTTGCTCGGTGATGTAAAACCACCCTGACTGCCACCCCTTCAAGGTCTCCACAAAGGAGCCCTCGAGCCATAGGACGTTGGCTATTTTGCCCGCCATGGCACCTCTGCACTCCGCCTGGTTGCCGTGCACCACCTTTGGCTTGACGTTGAAGGTCTTGAGCCAGAGGCCAAAATGGGGGCGGATGCAGAGGAAAGCCTCGCACACGATGATAAACGCCGAGATATTGAGGATGAAGTTCGGGACCAGATCATGGAAATCTAGGCCATAGTAGAACATGAGCCCGCGGACAAATGGGTGGAGAGGAAAACCCAGTCCGCGGAGGAAGTGGGGAAGAAATACTAACCTCTCATGGGGCCTTGGGGTGGGGAGAAGCTGCCCCTCCTCAGGAAGCTGGTGCGCGATGTCTTTGGACAGGTATCCAGCCTTCCTTAGCCTTTTGACATGGCCCTCCGTGATGGAGGAGACCATCCACTTGCCTCCCGCTCCGGACATTGTTGGAGAAGGTTGAGGTAGGAAGTGCGGGCTTGGGCGCTGGAGCTCGGGTGCGCAGAAGATGGATAGGGAAAGGAGGAAGAAGGCATAGGTAAAAAGGTGGATCCTTATCCCCTTATATGAGCGGATGCAACTATGCGTCCCCACCAGCCTGGTAAAACTCGCTTGCCTCCCAAGCACCGTGATAAATGGCGCGGTTGGGTTACCCACGTCCGTATTGATGAGAATCCCGTAAATGGGGGACACGATCTCTGCTTCGACAAGACATGCCAAGGAAACTGCCTCGTGAAACACACTGAGGTGGAAAAGTGAAAACGATTCGAATAAAGGCTTGGCCATAGTGTGATGTCGCGCTATGGAATACGTCAGCAGATTAGATTTGTGTTAATATTATTCTCTCTATGGCAATACGTGGAAACTTATTTTGCAGAGCCGGACACTACTCTTGGTGTTTACAAACTTTTATGAAGAATTTGGAGGAGGAACCCGCCTTGCAATGCTGAAGACAATCTACGCGCCGGACTCGTCGTCATTGAAGCCTGGTTCACGGGCTACTGAGGGAGTCCTGGATTAGGGGGTGTTCGGGTAGCCGGACTATACCTTCAGCCGGACTCCAGGACTATGAAGATACAAGATTGAAGACTTCGTCCCGTGTTCGGATGGGACTTTCCTTGGCGTGGAAGGCAAGCTTGGCGATGCGAATATTCAAGATCTCCTACCATTGTAACCGACTTTGTGTAACCCTAACCCTCTCCGGTGTCTATATAAACTGGAGGGTTTTAGTCCGTAGGACAACTTCATCATACAACAATCATACCATAGGCTAGCTTTTAGGGTTTAGCCTCCTTGATCTCATGGTAGATCTACTCTTGTACTACCCATATCATCAATATTAATCAAGCAGGACGTAGGGTTTTACCTCCATCAAGAGGGCCCGAACCTGGGTAAAACATCGTGTTCCTTGCCTCCTGTTACCATCCGGCCTACACGCACAGTTCGGGACCCCCTACCCGAGATCCGCCGGTTTTGACACCGACAATGACCCACAAGTATAGGGGATCAATCGTAGTCCTTTTGATAACCAAGAGTGACCAACCCAACAAGGAGCAGAAGGAAATGACAAGTGGTTTTCAACAAGGTATTCTCTGAAAGCAGTGAAATTATAAGTAACGAGTAGTTTGATAGCAAGATAATTTGTAAAGAGCAAGTAACGATAATAGTAACAAAAGTGCAGCAAGGTAGCCCAGTCCTTTTGACGCAAAGGACATGCCAAAATAGTCTCTTATAATAAGCAAAGCATTCTTGAGGGTACACGGGAATTTCATCTAGTCACTTTCATCATGTTGGTTTGATTTGTGTTCGCTACGTTGATAATTTGATATGTGGGTGGATCGGTGCTTAGGTGTTGTTTTTACTTGAACAAACGTCCTACTTATGATTAACCCCCTCGCAAGCATCCGCAACTACGAGAAAAGTATTAAGAATAGATTCTAACCATAGCATTAAACTTTTGGATCTAATCGGTCCCTTACGGAATAGCGCATAAACTACGGTTTAAGATTCTGTCACTCTCGCAATCCATCATCTAATAACTACTCCATAATGCATTCCCTTAGGCCCAAATATGGTGAAGTGTCATGTAGTCGATGTTCACATGAAACCACTAAGGGAATCACAACATACATACCATCAAAATATCGAACACATATCAAGTTCACATGATTACTTGCAACAAGATTTCTCCCGTGACCTCAAGAACAAAAGTAACTACTCACAAGTGATAAATGTGTTCATGATCAGAGGGGTATTAAATAGCATAATGGATCTGAACATATAATCTTCCATCAAATAAACCATATAGTAATCAACTACAAGATGTAATAATCAACACTACTAGTCACCCACAAGCACCAATCTATAGTTCTGATACAATGATTGAACACAAGAGATGAACTAGGGTTTGAGAGGAGATGGTGCTGTTGAAGATGTTGATGGAGATTGCCCTCCCCAAGATGGGAGAGTTGTTGGTGATGAAGATGACGATGATTTCCCCCTCCGGGAGGGAAGTTCCCCCGACGGAATTGCTCCGCCGGAGGGCAAAAGTGCTCCTGCCCGAGTTCCGTCTCAAGACGGCGGAGCTCCATCCCAAAGTCCTCTCTTTATTTTTTTTCTAGGTCAAAATGACTTATATACCAGAGGATGGGCACCGGAGGTGGGCTGGGCTAAGCACAACCCACCAGGGCGCGCCTGGGGGGCCTGGCGCACCTTGGTGTATTGTGCTCACGAGGTGGCCCCCTCCGATAGTTATTTGCTCCAGTATTTTTCATATATTCCACAAAAATTCCTCATGAAGTTTTAGCTCATTTGGAGTTGTGCAGAATAGGTAGCATGACGTAGCTTTTTCAGGTCCAGATTTCCAGCTGTCGGATTCTCCCTCTTTGGGTGAACCTTGCATATTATGAGTGAAAAGGCATTGGAATTACTCCAAAAAGCAATATTATGGATAAAAACATTACAAATAACAGTAGGTAAACATGATGCAAAATGTACGTATCAACTCCCCCAAGCTTAGACCTCACTTGTCCTTAAGCCAAAACCAAAATCAAAAAACATGTCCACATGCTTAGAGAGAGAGAGAGGTGTCAATAAAAACAAAATACGGACATAGAAGCATCATGCATATTATTATAACAGCAACAAACTTTAACATAAAACTTTCATCATAGAACTTTTATCATAGACTTCTTATGAATAAGTAACAATTCATCACAACATCGAAGTATAAAGCATAAACTCTATTGGAAACCAACAAACTATGTTTTCAGTCAACTTTGCAACTACAATTCATCATCTTTTCATGAAGGGTCACGTATTGGAGCCTTTAGGCAAGTCCACATACTCAACCATCATATAGTCTTCTATGATTGCTAACACTCACCGCATAGACATGAGCAAAATGTTTCAACCGGACACATAGAAAGATAGGGGCTTATAACTTTACCTCCCAATATATTCACCTCAAGGGTGATGTCAACAATAATAACTCATGCTATCCATATCCAACTGGATATATGTGCCTAGATCTTTCCTCACCACATGATGCTTGCCAAAAGAGAAAAATAAAAAGGAATAGAGAGAAAAACTTTGACTCTTGCATGAAAGTAAATACATAAAAGTAAAAGATAGGCCCTTCGTAGAGGGAAGCAGAGGTTGCCATGCGCTTTTTGTTTGTATGCTCAATCCCTTAGTGAAAAATAAAGTCACGTTATATTGCCCCTTGTGATAGCAACCTTTATTATGCAGTCTGTCACTTTTATTCTTTGCCATCACAAGTTCGTACAATGCTCAATTTTCTCTTACACTAAATGATCCAACACTTCTAGAAGAAATTTTTATTGCCTTATTGCACCGATGACAACTTACTTGAAGGATCTTACTCAATCCTTAGGTAGGTATGGTGGACTCTTGAAAATAAGATTTGGGTTTAAGGGTTTTTGGATGCACAAGTAGTATCTCTACTTGGTGCGGAATTTTTGGCTAGCAAAGATGGGGGGCAAGCACCACATGTTGAAGGATCTATGACAATATAACTTCTATGTGAATATGAACAAACACAAATCATTACGTTGTCTTCCTTGTCCAACGTCAACAATTTTGGCATATAATATTTTGGTGGGGGCTCACAATCACAAAAGATTTCCAAGATAGTGTATTTTCATGTGAATCTTCTCTTCCCTTATTAATTCTTTCATGAATTGCATCATTGACCAATGCTATGTTTGTCAATCTCCAATAAAATTTTCTACTCATACTTTTCCTTATGTGATGTCATTACTTACCATAAGATTATCATATGATCTTTTTCATTTATTTCTTTTCTTTTCATTGAACATGAAAGAAAAGAAAACAAAACTCAAACTACACTTTATTATATATCTCGCACACGGTTACAAGTTTAGATCACTAAGCAAACACTCGAAAAGAAAGGATCAAACTAAACTTTTATTGGAGGTGATACGATACCGGGGCAAAAGACAGTGGAGGTGATATGATACCGGGGCACCTCCCCCAAGCTTGGCGCAAGCCAAGGGGAGTGCCCATACCCGATACTTAATTTTCTTTTGGTGATGAAGAACCAGGTGGTGGTGATGAAGTGGTAGCGATATTGTCCCCGGGTTTCCACGGCAGAGGCTCCCCATCATAATAAGAGGAGTGAGTCTCGCGGGTCCTGCAACGGGCAGCCAAACTCATACCTTTAAACCTTGCCTCATATTCAAAGACTGGGTTTGACGGTCGTAGATCTGGCTCTGGAGGAAATTGATTTGCTCGTTCAAGGAGAATACGATGTCGTTCATGGACTTGCCATCCACCTTGAGATCATGGGTGTAGTCCACATTCATGAGGTGATTGACATTGAGTCCATGTTCCATCATCCCCTTGCACCGGAAGACTTCCTTCTCCATAGCTTCAAGCCTAGCCTCCACGGATCCAGTCCCCTTGGGGCCTTGCACATCGCGGATGTGGAGCACCCCCTCATGCATCTGGATAGCTTGAGGGTGCTGCATCACCTCCTGCAAATATGGGTTGATGACGTTCTCAAAGTACTTGTCCTTGGAGGAGCTTGAAGAGGCCATGGTGGATTAGATCTGTCAGAAAACAGCAAGGAAAAGAAAACATGAGATTTCTCCATGATACGGAGGTCAATAGGTTCGGGGGGTATATAAAGATTTTTTTATCTTAGGAAATGTCGGTGCAACAGACCCCAGGTATGTTGCCCAACTGTGCACAGGCACAAGGTCAGGATTGAAGCACCAGCTCAAGACAGAGGGCGAAAAACCAAGAGATTTGAAGTACCTGCATACAACCCAGAGAGACCAAGGACTAGCCAGGGAAACAAGATATCCATGAGGGAAAGAGCCTGATAACCCACAAGTATAGGGGATCACAACAGTTTTCGAGGGTAGAATATTCAACCCAAATTTATTGATTCGACACAAGGGGAGCCAAAGAATATTCACAAGTATTAACAGTTGAGTTTTTAATTAAACCGCACCTGAAAGACTTAATATCTGCAGCAAAGTATTTAGTAGCAAAGTAATATGGAAGTAACAGTAACATTGGCAAAAGTAATAGCATTGGTTTTGTAGTGATTGTAACAGTAGCAACGATAAAGTAACTAAGCAAAGATCAACATATGAAAAGCTCGTAGGCACTGGATCAGTGATGGATATCTTAGGGTGGCCCTTGGGATACAAAGGTTCCTGAGTCATTTTACCCCCTCTAGTCACAACTCTAATGGCATTATCATTTTTCTTATTATCTAATTCATTGAGCAAATCATTCTCAGCTTTAAGCACTTGTTCTACTTGAGTGGTAACCATAGAAGCATGTTTACTAATAAGTTTAAGTTCACCTTTAACTCTAGACATATAATCACTCAAGTGTTCAATCATATAAGCATTACGTTTCAATTGTCTACCAACATAGGCATTCAAGTCGTCTTGTTTAACCATAAAATTAAACTCATCCAAGCATTGGCTAGCAAACTTAGTAGATGGGATTTCACCCTTATCAAATCTATAGAGAGAATTTACCTTTAATACCTGTGTCAGGTTATCAAGACCATGTATTTCTTCAATAGGTGGTAAATTCTTAACATCTTCAGCTTTAATACCCTTTTCTTTCATAGATTTCTTTGCCTCTTGCATATCTTCAGGACTGAGAAATAGAATACCCCTTTTCTTCGGAGTTGTCTTAGGAATTGGTTCAGGAAGTGTCCAATCATTTTCATTACTCAACATATTATTCAATAGCAATTCAGCTTGATCAACAGTTCTTTCCATGAAAACACAACCAACACAACTATCCAGGTGGTCTCTGGAAGCATTTGTTAGTCCATTATAAAAGATATCAAGTATTTCATTTTTCTTGATAGGATGATCAGGCAAAGCATTAAGTAATCGAAGAAGCCTCCCCCAAGCTTGTGGGAGACTCTCTTCTTCAATTTGCACAAAATATATATATTTCCCTTAAGGCAACTTGTTTCTTATGAGTGGGGAAATATTTAGCAGAGAAGTAATAAATCATATCCTGGGGACTACGCACACAACTAGGATCAAGAGAATTAAACCATATTTTAGCATCACCCTTTAATGAGAACGGAAATAACTTAAGAATATAGTAGTAACATATTTTCTCCTCATTAGCGAACAGGGTGGCTATATCATTTAATTTAGTAAGACGTGCCACAATAGTTTCAGATTCATAGCCATAAAAAGAATCGGATTCAACCAAAGTAATTAACTCAGGATCGACAGAGAAATCATAATCCTTATCAGAAATATAGACAGGTGAAGTAGCAAAAGCAGGGTCATATTTCATTCTAGCATTCAAGGATTTTTCTTTCAGCTTAGCTAACAGTTTCTTAAGATCATATCTATCATTGCAAGCTAAAAAGTCTCTAGCAGTTTCTTCATCCATAACATAACCCTCATGCACAACAGGCAATTCATATCTAGGGGGAGAATCTTCATCATCACTTTCATCAATATTATCAGTTTCAATAATTTCATTCTCTCTAACCCTAGCAAGTTGTTCCTCAATAAATTCACCTAATGGCACAGTATTATCAAACATAGAAGTAGTTTCATCATAAGTATCATGCAAAGCAGAAGTGGCATCATCAATAACATGCGACATATCAGAATAAATAGCAGGAGTAGGTGTCACAAGTTTACTCAAAACAGAAGGTGAATCAAGTGTAGAGCTAGATGGCAGCTCCTTACCTCCCCTCGTAGTTGAGGGAAAATCTTGGTTCTTTCATCCTTCAAGTTCTTCATAATAATCAACAGATATAAATCCCAAGTGACTCAAAGAATAGAGCTACGCTCCCCGGCAACGCCGCTAGAAAATAGTCTTGATAACCCACAAGTATAGGGGATCGCAACAGTTTTCGAGGGTAGACTATTCAACCCAAATTTATTGATTTGACATAAGGGGAGCCAAAGAATATTCTCAAGTATTAACAGTTGAGTTGTCAATTCAACCGCACCTGAAAGACTTAATATCTGCAACAAAGTTCAAAGTAATATGGAAGTAATGGTAACTGTGGAAAAGTAATAGTATTGGTTTTGTAGTGATTGTAACAGTAGCAACAGTAAAGTAACTAAGCAAAGATCAATATATGAAAAGCTTGTAGGCATTGGATCAGTGATGGATAATTATGTCGGATGTGATTCCTCATGTAACAGTTATAACATAGGGTGACACAGAGCTAGCTCAAGTTCATCAATGTAATGTAGGCATGTATTCCGAATATAGTCATACGTGCTTAAGGAAAAGAACTTGCATGACATCTTTTGTCCTACCCTCCCATGGCAGCGGGGTCCTATTGGAAACTAAGGGATATTAAGGCCTCCTTTTAATAGAGTACCGGAACAAAGCATTAACACTTAGTGAATACATGAACTCCTCAAACTTTAGTCATCACCGGGAGTGGTCACGATTATTGTCACTTCGGGGTTACCGGATCATAACACATGATAGGTGACTAGTGACTTGCAAAATAGGATCAAGAACTCACATATATTCATGGAAACATAATAGGTTAAGATATGAAATCATGGCACTCGGGCCCTAGTGACAAGCATTAAGCATAGCAAAGTCATAGCAACATCAATCTCAGAACATAATGGATACTAGGGATCAAACCCTAACAAAACTAACTCGATTACATGATAAATCTCATCCAACCCACCACCGTCCAGCAAGCCTATGATGGAATTACTCACGCACAGCTGTGAGCATCATGAAATTGGTGATGGAGGAAGGTTGATGATGACGATGGCGACGGATTCCCCTCTTCGGAGCCCCGAACGGACTCCAGATCAGCCCTCCCGAGAGAGATTAGGGCTTGGCGGCGGCTCCGTATCGTAAAGCGCGATGAATCCTTCTCTCTGTTTTTTCTCCATGAACATGAATATATAGAGTTGGAGTTGAGTTCGGTGGAGCCTTAGGGGGCCCACGAGATAAGGGGCATGCCCCCACCCTCGTGGGCAGGGTGTGACCCCCCTAATGTTGATTCTTTCTCTAGTATTTTTTATATATTCCAAAAATATTCTCCGTGAAGTTTCGGGTCATTCCGAGAACTTTTATTTCTGCACAAAAATAACACCATGGCAATTCTGCTGAAAACAGCGTCAATCCGGGTTAGTTCCATTCAAATCATGCAAGTTAGAGTCCAAAACAAGGTCAAAAGTGTTTGAAAAGTAGATACGATAGAGACGATTCAACTCCCCCAAGCTTAAACCTTTGCTCATCCTCAAGCAATTCAGTTGACAAACTGAAAGTGATAAAGAAAAACTTTTACAAACACTGTTTGATCTTGTTGTTGTAAATATGTAGAGCCAGCATTCAAGTTTTTAGCAAAGATTGAGAACTAACCATATTCACAATAACATTTAGGTCACATGTTTACTCATATCAATGGCATAATCAACTAGTGAGCAATAATAGCAATTCTCGAATGACAACACTGTCGGATCATGGGTTCCGGCAAAACCCTCAAGCTTCGAACACTGGGGTGCACGCGAAGGTTTTCTCCCTATCGATCCACGCCCTAGCTCTCTAAGATCTTGCGGATGAACTCGACGAACTCACAAGACAAAGAGACAAGATTTATACTGGTTCGGGCCACCGTTGTGGTGTAATACCCTACTCCAGTGTGGTGGTGGTGGATTGCCTCTTGGGCTGATGATTGTCGGTGTTTTGGGAACGGGGGTCCCCAGACTTGCCTGCCTACGGCCCGCGGCGTGGCTGGGCTGGCAGGTCTGTACGACCCATCTTCATCGACAAGGCATTCAAGACCCTCGCGCGAGGCGAAGCCTCGCGAGGCGGACGATGCAAGACCTCCTCAGGAGTGGCCTCGCCAGGAAGTCTCGCGAGGGGCGGAGAGATCAAGGCAAGGCAAACCTCGCGAGGTCCTCGTGACGTGAGCCATGACGATCGAGACCAGGCGGGCGCCAACAAGCGCAGTGTCCTTGCTTCCTCTTTCGTGTCAAGGGGGCAAGCGCATGCGCGGAGTACCGAGGCATCAAGCAAAGGTTTCCATATTGGTGCAATGATACCAAGAACAGAAGGACGGAAAGACGGAGGTCACCATGGAGCCCAGGACGGCGTCACCACCAGAGCCTTTGGCAGGCGAAGACCACTTTTGTCAGGATAAGTTGTACTAGCTGTCCCCCTTCAAATTGGCCATTGTTGGCTCCCTTTCCGCTCAATATTTGGGGAAAGGACCAGGGCTTATATAAGTAGAACTAGCCACCACAGTATGGGGCGAGCTGATCAGATCGACCGGATCGGATCAAGAACAGATTGAGAGGCATCTCACCCACACAAGTTCACCGGGCACAAGAACAGCTCAACCTCAGGAGGCTATTCTTCCCCTTGTACTGTTCATCATCAGCCCAAGAGGCAATCCACCACCACCACACTAGAGTAGGGTATTACACCACAACGGTGGCCCGAACCAGTATAAATCTTGTGTCTTTCTGTGTTGTGAGTTCGTCGAGTTCATCCGTGAGATCTTAGAGAGCTAGGGCGTGGATCACTAGGGAGAAAACTTTCGCGCGCACGCCAGTGTTCGAACCTTGAGGGTCTGTCAGAGCCCGTGATCCGACATTTGGTGCGCCAGGTAGGGGTGCGACGTAGCTTTTCTTCCATCGATCTGCGCTTCGTGGAAACCGCGCTTCGCCCACATGGCAGGCGCCCTGCCGCCGACTCCGATGGCCAGTGTTGATGAAAGGGCCAGGGGGCTCCGAGCCCTGGCCCCCACCCATGCGGCGGGTGCAGTGGCTGCCCAAGTTCAAGCCAGAGATGCCGCCGTGCTACGACAGTGCGGCGGACCCGTCAGCTTTCCTGCTAGCATACGAGGAGGTCGTCCTCGAAGCCGGGGTGATGACAAGGTCATGGCCAACTGGCTTCCCATGGCCCTCGACGGGAGCCGCGCGCCTGGCTGCTCAGCCTTCCCGGATCCATGGCGATGTCTTGGGAGGAGCTCCGCAACCTCTTCACTACGCCACACGGCACCGGTGAACCACGCGGTCGCGACCCTGCTAGGCGGCTCACAGGCGCTGCCTTTAGAGCTCCACATCAAGCCGTTCCTTCTCCAGATCGGCGCCGCTTCCATGCACTCGGGGGCTCTGCTGGGCTGGTCCGCACCTGAGGCCGACCTCACCTTCAGCTCAGAAGACCACCCCGTCACCACCACCGGCTCGAGCATGCTTCTGATGCTCTACACGCCCACCATCTGCAACGTGGCCGTCACCAAGACCCTCATCGACGGCGGTGCTGGCCTCAACTTGCTCTCCGTGGAGGCCTTCAGCCTTCTTCACGTGCCGCACGAGTGACTCAGCCTCAGCAAGCCTTTCTCATGAGTTGGTGGTGGCGCTGCCCGCTCCCTGGGGCAGATCTGCCTTCCTGTCACCTTTGGCACGCGTGACAACTACCACACCGAGCTGGTCGACTTCAACATCACCCGCATCGGCCTCCCGTACAACGCCATCCTCGGGTACCCAGCTCTTGCCCAGTTCATCGCGGTGACTCATCCAGCCTACATCCTCATGAAAATGCCAGGAAGCAAAGGTGTCCTCACCATCAAGGGGGACACCAAGGAGGCCGTGGCGGTGCTCAAACTTGCCTTCAGGACCACTGCAGCAGCACAGCCCGTGGCATCGGTGCCCCCGAGGCCAAGCAGGCCGCACCAACCAAGAAGAAGCAGTTGTTAACCCAAGACAAAGCAGAGACAAAGCAGGTGCCGGTCGACGAGGACGGCTCCTCAGGAGCCACCTTCACCATAGGTGCCGACCTCAACCCTAGCCAAGAGGAAGAATTGGTGAAGTTCTTGCGCACGAACAAGGACATATTCGCATGGGAGCCCAATCAGCGGGTGGGGGTCCCGAGAGAGGTGATTCGGCACCAGTTAAGGGTGTGCCCCAATGTGCGCCCTGTGAAGCAGCGAGCAAGGCGGCAGTCCATGGAAAAGTAGACCTTCATCGTCCAAGAGACCCGCAAGTTGGAGGTGTCGGGTGCCGTTCATGAGGTTAGGTACCCCGAATGGCTGGCGAACCCAGTCATGGTGCTGAAGAAAGGTGGGAAGGAGCGACTGTGTGTCGACTTCACCAACCTCAACAAGGCGTGCCCTCAAGATCCATTCCCTCTCCCACGCATCGACCAGATCGTCGACTCCACCACTGAGTGCGACCTACTATGCTTCCTGGATGCATTCTTAGGGTATCACCAAATCAAGATGGTGGTGGAAGATGTAGAGAAGACAACCTTCCTGACCCCGTGTGCGGTGTACTGCTACACCTGTATGCCCTTCGGACTGCGCAACGCGGGTGCGACCTTTCAGCGGATGATGCACATCGCTTTAGGGCGGTAGCTCGGGAGGAACACGGAGGCCTACATCGGCGACATTATGGTGAAGTCTCGGGACGTGAGAACCTTGACCCAGGACCTGGAGGAGACCTTCGAAAGCCTGCGTTAGGTGAACTTTCGGCTTAACCCGGAAAAGTGTGTGTTCGGTGTCCCTTCCGGCAAGCTGCTGGGATTCCTCGTGTCACACAGAGGGATCGAGGCGAACCTGGAGAAGATCAAGGCCATTGAGGGCATGAGACCGCCGCAGACCCTCAGGGAAATGTAGAAGCTGGATAGTCGGGTGACTGCATTGGGGCACTGCATCTCCAAGCTAGGAGAGCGCGCCTTACCCTTTTTCAAGCTGATGAAGAAGAAGGGCCCGTTCGAGACCAAGCCTTCTAAGACCTCAAGAGATACCTGACCAGCCCACCAGTGTTGGTGGCACCACGGCCTCTCGAGCCTCTAGTACTTTACCTTGCCAACACCCCATACTCTGCCAGCGCTGCTCTAGTGGCGGTTCGGGAGGAGCACCGGGCCAAGAGTGCGCCGCGCCAAGCTACGTCGCCAGCCAAGGTGACACAAGATCAGGAAGGCGCAGCAAAAGCCATAGCGGCAGCAACAGAAGACCAAGCTCGGCAGGATGGCACTGCAGAGATTCCCGCAAGCGACCAGGCGCCAGGGGTCCCATCACCTCAGAAGGCACCCCAGCTTGCACAAGACGCGAGCCTCACCAACACGCCGGTCCTCATCGAGCATCCGGTGTACTTCATCAGCACAGTGTTGCGAGACGCGAGGGGACGCTATCCCATGCCTCAGAAGCTCCTACTCGCGCTCCTGGTGGCCTCGCGCAATTTGCGGCACTACTTCTAGGGCCACCCCATCAAAGTCATCTCGGCCTACCCGTTGGAGAGGGTGCTCAAGAGCCCCAACTCTGCCGGAAGGGTCACTGAGTGGAACATCGAGCTGCAGGCATTCCGGTTGGAGTTCAGCACCACCAGGGTCATCAAGGGAGCCGCACTCGCTGCTTCGTGGCGGAATGGACGGATGCCCCGGCGCTGGAAGCAGGCGAGGACCGGTCCACCTCGCCGGGAAGTGAGGCGCCAGACGGATGGGTCATGTATTTCGATGGTGCCTTCGCGCACCAGGGCGCGGGGGCTGGAGCAGTACTTATCTCACCCACGCAAGACAACCTCTACTACGCTGTGCAGCTCTGCTTTCAGCAGGGCGAGAAGGTCTCCAACAACATCGTAGAATACGAGGGCCTCATAACCGGCCTGAGGGCCGCGGCAGCTCTAGGAGTGAAGCGCCTCACCGTTAGGGGCGACTCACAGCTCCTCGTCAACTTCTCCAACAAAGTGTAAGAGCCAAAGGATGAGCAGATGGAGGCGTACCTCACGAAAGTACGTAGGATGGAAAAGCAGTTCCTAGGCATGGAGGTGCAGCATATGCCCCATGGCACCAACAAGGAAGCCGATTGCATCGCCAGGAGGGCATCCAAGTGGCAGCCCCAAGAGCCTGGCGTCTTCGAGGAGTGGCTCTTCAAGCCATCTGCGATGCCACCACTTTCAAGCATGGCACGGCCTCAGGAGGAGCTCCCACAACCGCTTGCCACGGGAGCCCAGCTTGTGGCCCAACCTCAGGACCTCGCTTGCTCTTGGCGCTCGAGCCTCAAGAGGGATGTTGGACCAAGGAATTCAAGGAATATCTGGTGCAAGGGGTGCTACCGGAGAAGGAAGAGGACGCAGAGCACGTGGCCCAGCAAGCCACGGCATACTGCATCCAGGATGGTGAGTTGTACAGGAAGCAACCAAATGATGTTTCGTTGTGTTGCATTTCTAGGGACCAGGGGAAGGAGTTGCTGAATGACATACACGGCGGGGACTACGGACACCACTCGTCGTCACGGACTCTCGCCGGCAAGGTGTTCTGTAGTGGATTCTACTGTCCCACGACGCTCAACGACGCAGCTGAGCTGGTGAAGTCCTGCGAAGCTTGCCAGTTCCACGCCAAGCAGATCCATCAGCCAGCTCAGGGCCTCCAGACTATACCGCTCACATTGCCGTTCACGGTTTGGGGGCTGGATATCTTGGGCCCATTTCCTCGAGCGCCAGGAGGCTACCGCTACCTCTACGTCGCCATCGATAAGTTCACCAAGTGGGAGGAAGTGGAAGCCGTCCACACCATCCCAACTGGTTCTGCGGTTAAGTTCATCAAGGGCCTCGTAAGCCGTTTCGGGGTCCCCAACTGCATCATCACCCACAACGGCTCGCAGTTCACCAGTAACCTCTTCAAAACATACTATGCTAACCTTGGAACGCAGATCTGCTACGCTTCGGTGGCACACCCCAGGAGCAATGGCCAGGCTAAATGCGCCAACGCGGAGGTCCTGAGAGGCCTCATGACCAGGACCTTCAAGAAGAAGCTCGAGGCCTGCGGCAGGGGCTGGCACGGCGAGCTCTAGTCCGTGCTGTGGTCCATCCGCACCACCGCCACTAAGCCGACGGGCGAGACCCCATTCTTCCTTGTCTACGGAGCTGAAGCGGTCCTCCCTTACCAGGTCAAGCATCGATCCGCACGGGTCCTGGCGTTTGATGAAACACAGCAGGACGCCACGCGGGGGATGGATCTCATACTGGGGGAGGAACGACGCCGCGAAGCTGCACTGAGGACGGCAAGATACCAGCAGGCGCTGCGGCGGTACCACTGCCGCAGCATCCGCTCCAGGACGCTCGAGGCAGGAGACCTCGTCCTGAGGCGGGTCCTCTCCAGGGAAGGGTTGCACAAGCTCTCACCCATGTGGGAGGGGCCGTTCAGGGTCGTCCATATCTCCGGGCCTGGCGCCGCGCGCCTGGAGACGCAGGACGGGGTGCCCATCCAGAATGCCTGGAACATCCAGCACCTCCGGAAGTTCTACCCATGAAGCAAGGCCCAGTGCGTGTGAAGCAAGGCCCAATGCCTGTGAAGCAAGGCCCCGTGCCTGTGAAGAAAGGCCTAGTGCCTGTGTAGAAGGCCTGGTGCCTGTGAAGAATCGCCGCCTGTGACACTCTCACGTACTAATGAGTGGTGATGTACACGCCACGGAGTCTCCAGAGAGCCGCCCTTGGGCCTCGAGGCTCCCTCCCACGCTTAGTGGCAGACTAGACTAGGTGTCGGACGTGGCTTTTCATTTGCTTTCCGTAGTTGGCTTGCCTTCTCTTAATCGAAGTTTGCTTCTGGTGTTCCTTGCTGATTTGGTTTCTTCGCCTTTTGCCGCCTTTTTCGAATCCAATTCGCTTGTGTTCTCTCTCTCGCATACCTCGCGAGGGGGCTAGGCAGGTGCCCTCGCGAGGTTTTCTTCCTCCTGCGTTGGTCCTTCTCTCCACCTTCGGTCTGCTTTCTCGCGAGGCACCCTCGTTCGAACCAACAACTGGCACATCTCTCCTAATCCGTGCCCCTCGGGTACCGTGATATGAAGCGCTGGGTCAAGGCTCGGGTGAACGATAAGTCTCCTAGCAAGCTTCCTAACAATTTATTTGCAGTTCGTGAGCAACCACTAAGCCAGGACGGGCACGAGGAGACAAGTGCCTCGTAAAGAAGAGGTTGCCCCCAACGCGTCAGGCTAAGATATCTCCGCACGAAATAACGACACAGCACAGAAATAACAAGCATAGCGTAATAATTGAGGAATCACAGTTCGATACACGCCCCTCCGGCCCATACTAGTTTCATTTTGATGCAGGAAAGAAAAGAGGAACAAAACAAAAGCGGTGTTGCAGTGAACCACGGGGGAAGGCCTCCATCGATGTCCCGAGCTTAGCCAAATCCCTCCTCGCGCTTCACGGAGCACGGCGACGAGACGACCCGCTACCACCTTCGAAGCAGGCGCGACGGCTGGACGGCTGGTCGTAGCCGCCACCGCTAGAGCTCTTGACAAGACAAGAGCCACCGTAGCTGGACAAGGCGTGACCGGCAGGCTCACCCTCGTTGCAACCATCACCGAGACCGAGCACCTCCTCGCCGTCATTCGTCTCAGGACAGCACCCGGTGCGACGACCATCCTCCCCAAACACCCTCACGTAGAGGGTCGCATCACCATCATACTTGAAGTGGAGGGTGCACCGTCTGCCCAGGCCGCGCGCACGGATGAACGTCTGCCAACCGCGGGCCAGAGCTATGTTGCCCCACGGCGGAGACTTCAACCGCGACCTAAGAAGGCCTGCTGCAGCAGCTGTCCGCCTACAGCCAGAGCCCGCCAGGACCAGAGGCCGACAACTCATCCATGAAGAAGCACCGAACACTACAAAAAAATACACTTCCGTGATGCTACGTGTTTGTCACAGTAGGTCGCGTTTTCTATCATGCATGTACATCCATGACGATTTTATGACAGAATCAAGATGGTCATACCTGTGCTGTCGTACAAGTGTTCCATGACATTACCAAAATTACCATCACGGAAGTGTCCACTTCCATGATGATAAATCGCGCGTCACAGAAGTGCTTTCGTCAAGGGTGACCGACACATGGCATCCACCGTAACGGAACGCCGTTAAGCTATCGGGTCGGGTTTTGGATCCGGTAACCCGTTAACAGCCCCGACCAATGGGGATTTTCCATGTGTAAAATCATCATTGGCTGGAGGAGACACGTGTTAGGTCCGCGTTGGCACAGGTGTCACTCATCCAATGGGCGAGACACGCCTATGATATGTTGACACGTGGACCGGCCCACCAAGTTTAAATGGGCTGGCCCAACTGAAGGCCCACAAGATTTTGCGGACCATAATGGGCCGGCCCTGCTAAAGGCCCACGAGATTTTGCAAACCATAATGGGCTGACCTAGCTAAAGGCCCACAAGATTTTGCGGACCATAATGGGCTGACCCTGCTAAAAGGCCCACGAGATTTTGCAGACCATAATGGGCTGACCTAGCTAAAGGCCCACAAGATTTTGCGGGCCATAATGGGCCGGCCTAGGTAAAGGCCCACAAAATTTTTGTGTGCCATAATGGGTCGGCCCAGGTAAAGGCCCACAAGATTCTTGCGGATCATAATGGGCCGGCCCAGTTAAAAGGCCCACGAGATTTCGTCGACATTAATGGGCCGGCCCAGCTATAGGCCCACAAGATTTTGAGGACCCTAGTAGGCTAGCCCATTAACTGGCTGCCATGTTTTGGGCCAAATGCCGGCCCATATTTGATTCGGTCCATTAATGGCCTGCCATGCTCCGGGCCTAATAGTGGCCCATATGAGATCCGACCCGTTAAAAGCCTACCACGTTCTGGGCCAAATTACGGCCCAGATCAGGTCCGACCCTTTAAGAGGCTTTGGGCTCAATTATGGCCCATATCAGATTCGGCCCGTCAACTGGACACTATGCTTTTGGGCCCACTTGCTAAAGGCCCACTTAGTAATTCGGCCTGATATTAGTTTTGGCATGTTAAGGGCTTGTTTAACATTTCGGCCCTATATTAATTTCGGCCTGTTGAAAGCCTGTCATATAGTTGGGCCTAACTACGACCCGGTTTGCATCCAGCCTGCTCGCAGCCGATATCTGATTGGGCCAAACAAGGACCGAGACAATTTTTTCCTGTTAAAAGCCCGTGATTTGATTCACACAATCATGGGTCGGGGTTCATTTCGGGCTGCTGCCGGCCCGTGAGCTATTCGGCATGTTTCAGGCCCAACCTACATCGTGATTGCATGATGGCCCGATTATGTACCGTAATTTTACAGTTTGGCCGGTTTACTGCGAAGACAGGATATATATACAGTAAAATAACTGCAGCATCGTGAATAAGAAAAAACCTAGACTATACAATAAAGAAATTACGGCATATTACATCCACAGGGCATCAAAGTTCGCCACTATGATAATAAAGCACAAGCAGACAACAGATTACATACACTGGGCATCAAAGATCGCCACCAGTGCAAATAAACGCGCCGACAAAATAATATACAAAACCGACAGCACTTCAATAGAGTTCAAGAAAGGTTAGGCCTGCTAGGGAGCTGCGGCGCAAGCAGCTGAGCAAGATGATGAGACTGCACTTGTTCAACACTTATATCTTCCTCACTCTGAGAGATAAACAAGCAGACAGATGACAGGTTTTGCACATAAAAGTATCAATGCTGACAATTCATCACATTTCTTACTGACAAATGAAGTGACACAGTTTAAAATTGCATTAACACAATATGATATTGTGCAGGTCAAGACACGGCAGGAAATGACATTGTGAAGGAGTTGTCAGCTTCACGACACCACTGGATTACAGATCAAGAACTCATAAGTATCAATGGTTAGTGTGCTGTCAATTTATACCATTTCAGATTGGCAAATAAAGAGACAGTTTAAATAATAGTAGAATGATATGACATTGTTCATAGTTAAGACATTGCAGAATATGACATTGTGCTATAGTGGGTAGGTTCACCACACCACTGGATAACGGATGAAGAACAGAAGCATACATGCAGTGCAAAAGAAGATCACTTGCTCTGTATAGTTTAATTTACATGGTATGAAGAAGGAACTTGGTTGTACAACTGAAAACTTAAATTGAGAAAGGAGAAACTTTTGTTTATGAACTACATAATAAACTTTAAACAAGCAATTTGATGCAAACAGCAAAAATAAATAGATGTTGCATTCATGCCTAACCAAATATATACAACAAAGTTTGAAGGCATGAGATGGATGCAGACTAAGGCATAGCCTAGTGGTGGGAAGGGGCTGATGCCTTCCCACCCACCCAGGTTCAAGGCTTGGTACTTGCAATTTGGGTTTGTTGCACCAATTATGCTGTATGGGGTTCCCTTACAGTCTTTCTATCAAAAAAAAGGCATGAGATGGACAAACTTACATTATTGGTGAAGACAGTCTCTATAAAGGCCTTGTCCATGCTGATGGGGGGGGCAATTCAAGAAGTTTACCACAGAATCTTCTTCAAAAGCATTGCCTTTATTCTACATTTTGTTAAGAGTAAATATAGATGTGATAATATACGAAAAAATGGAGAATATTTAAGATAAGATGAAGAGTGATGCTACATAACCAAGTAGCTATAAATGTAAGTGCAGCGATACAGGCAAAAGGTACAGCCAAGAGAAATGCACAGCTAAACTTCATCAGTACCAACCTTATGGTAAGAGTAAATATAGATCTGATGTGTAGAAAATGGAGGGGAAAGGAAAATAAGCTACAGAGTGATGGTGCATGAACAACTACCTGTCATTATAAGTACACTGATAAAGGACAGCATGTACTTACAAGAACAGTGCAGAGCTAAAAAAACATTGGCATTGAATATATTCTACACTAATGTAACCATTCATACAGATCAGATAATTTGGAGCGAACAATTGATAAGCAAGCTATCACGCATACTGCTGTCACATAATGAACCAGGTATGTATGCAAGTACAGTGATACAGGACAACAGGTACTAACAAGAGCAAAGCAGCGGACAGCATATTTGTGATATCCTGTCGATCTTGTCAAACCGGAATTCTTCTTCGAGCAGATTTCCTGCAAACAAGATCCGTAAGGCACATGCGGAAAAGTAGAAGTTCAAATTATCATGTGATTTCATAGAAAGTACCTCATCCTGGGAACGAGACCAGTGCATAACAAGGTTTTTCCATTCAATGTCTTCTAAATTTTGCACAGGAGACTTCACCGGAAATTCGTTTATAGACTTGCCATCAAAGTGTGATTTCCTCATGTAACACCGATACTGCTGCAATGCTTCCTTGAAAAGCACAACCAATCTTTGCTCTTCATGACTATCCAGATTGACCCTCGCCTAGTTACAACAATGTAATGTAAATCATTGATGTGTTCAATCAGCAGAAAACAGGAAAATAATAACCATGAATAATAGCACTTACATGTAAGTTGGACAGGAAGATGTGAAAATGGTGTTTGTCTTCACAATAATGTTCCCATGATGGGAATATATGCACGTAGTCCCTAACAACATTGAAAGAATTATCTTTTAAACTGGGAATAAATGGAATGGGGTTCCAATCTGCAGGAATTGGTCGTCTCTGCAGTTTGGATAGGTCTTCGGCCGGTGGACTTGCTGTACTTTTTGCTGGAGTGGGATTTTTCTGTGGTATAGCTGGTGCTATGGCAAATGAAATCGGTATACCTTTTGCTGGAGTGCAGGTCCTGTGTGGTGGGGCTAGTAGTGTGGCCAGTGAAGTATGGGCACAGTCTGCTGGAGTTGGTCCTACGTTTTGTGTCACTGGTTGTACAACCAATATAAGTGGGGTGATGTCTGATTTCTCCGGCACCACCACGTTTTTCAAGGCCTTTGCTGGTGCTCCTTCAGGTTCGGCAATCACCCTCTTCCTTTTTGATGTCCGATGCACAAGAACAACATTTGAGTGGAAAAACATGGTATGATGACAGATGGAATATGTATTGATAATGGATGGGCATGGCATCTCGACATATATGATGAGTAAACTAAGCAGATGGCGGTGCAACAAAACTAGAAGAAATGCAAGACAACATATGCAAGATACCCGCAATCAATAAAACATTGCCAAATTAGAACATGCACCTTGATGGGTGAACAGGATAGGCCATCTGCCTTTGACTCCTCGAGGTTAGAATAGTCATTAGGATCATATTCTGAACAGGAATCAACAGGTGGGGAGCGTATGAGTTTCATTGCATCCAGAATGGCACTCAATGCCTTGGTGCCAATTTTGTAAGTCATTGCAGTGTTTAGCTTCAAGAGTGGACTGCTGCTAGTGCGACACAAAGCAGCTACACAGATCATAGTGTAGATATAACGGGAAAACCTTAAGCATCAGAGTAAAATGAGCAAAGTGGAACTTGCTGGAATATATGTGCTAGTATTGCCAGTACGGCTAGAAAGGCTTCGGATACCAGCTCTCTTCAAGTGAAGGTGCGGTACTGTTAATATTAGTGTAACTCTCAAAGGCGACACAGCTCCCCGCATTTCCTTGTTATTCTTATAGGATTCAAGTGGGCAGGCCACTACAAATCCTATTCCTATGTTTACAAGATCCTACGAATCAAAGAGACTCAAAGTGTCCATCACAACTGACTGTATAGACCTCTACACTGCAAATGTCCCTGCTCATCTTCAGTACAAGGAACATACTATACTACTATCATACTCCATCCATTCCAAAATATAAGTCTTGGTAGAGATTTCCACTATGGATCACATACAGACGTATCCAGATACATTTTAGAGTGTAGATTCACTCATTTTGCTCCATATGTAGTCCATGGTGGAATCTATACAAAGACTTGTATTTAGGAACGGAGAGAGTACATATTAAAGAAGAATGGAAGAGGAACATGGTAAAGAAGAGCAAGCAGATTTTGGATAATAAAATGTTGGTTGCGCAGTGCCCACACATGATGAACCAGAGCGCATTAAGAATGCAACTCCCAGCTGTCTCTCGACCATTTCAGGCGGTTGGATGAAGATCCTACGTCTCCTAACCCTTCTTCTTCCTCATCTCTGATTCTTCCCATACAGAACACCGCACGGGCCGCCGGCCGGACCACCGGCCCCCACCGCCTGTGTTCCTCCGCCACCCCTACCCCCACCCCTGCCCCAACCCCCACCCGCGCCGAGTTTTCTTCGTTTGACGAGGCCCCACAACCACCCGAGCCCCTTCGATTGCAACGGCGAACTCCGGCGAGCTCTGAAAAATCGACTGACCCAATTTTGAAATTTAGTCTACTGTGATTTAACTAGTGTGGAATATAAAAGCGAAAACCATAAGCATTGGGAGTATAGTGTTGAGTGTGCCATGGTGGATCTGAAGGTGCAAACCGGACAAAGGCAACTTTGCAACCAAGACAAGAAATCAGAGTAAAGCAATGGCGCTCTATTTTCTTGCTGCGATAAATAAGTTGAGTAGATACGAAAGAGTACCGCCTCTGGTGTGGCGCCGTGTACGCATCTGCTGAGAATTTGACGGTGCTGCGGTAGCCATGGCTATCGGTGGCGTGGAAGTAGATCTAGGAGGGTAGACGGTGGCGGCGGGGCACGGTGGACGAGACGGTCGTAGGAGCGGCGCCGACAAGGTGGACGACGGTGGGGATGAAGCAAGAGGACGGGATGCAAGGATCCCGGTCCGAAGCCATGGATGAGAGAGGTCGATCTCTTGTAATGGACGGCGGCGTCGGGGTATCAGCTCTGGCATGGTGGAGGAGGACGGCGGTGGATGAGGTGGCAGACGGCGGCGGACGGAGGAGGGTGGGGTGGAGAGGGTGTTTTGGCGCCCACAGAGTACGAATGGGGAAAAGGGAGGTAGAGCGGAAGGGGGGAACCATGTATTCAGGGTGCGCTTGTCTCAAATGCGAGGAAATTTACAAACTTAGCCCCTGTTTCAAATTTCTACTACATCACAGCAACATTAGTCGGTTGGGGATAGGACGGCAATCTCGCATACACTGAATATTTGCCGACGAGAGTTTTTTTTTGGCACCCACCGTGTATGAATATGAATCAGGGAGGGAGTCGATTTCGGCCGAGGACACACTGTGTTTTGGTGCCCACCGTGTATGAATCCGGGTGAGAGGCAGTTACGTCACGTTTGGGTGAAATTACAAACCTACCCCTATCGAAACCTATAGAAATCCAGCAGATAGGCTTTGCGTGGCTGGGATAGGCAGTAGTGATTTCCATCTCGCAGATTTTGGTTTCGGGCGGTTACTGCGACTTTCCCCGCTTCATTCAAATTTTGCAGAGTGCATGTTTACCGTGCCAACTCAATTCGAATCCCGTGTGTATTCTATATTTTTTCGGGCAGGATCCATTTTCAATTGGAATTACATTCTATATACATCATTTTTTTATATATACTTTCAAAAGCACAACAAAGAATTCTGCTCCTTTATATGTATAATATGATTTACAAATACAATGATCTCGAAATCTTAAGGTTGAATTCAAAAAAAATTAACCAAATTATGTTCTACTAAAATGTATGGATCAGTAATATCTACATATTAAATAACATAGATGTGCGTGAATTCATATGAGTATGCATGTTTGATAGATCAATTTTGGTTCGAGTATGGATTACATGTATCATCATCTCGAATTCAAATATTTGAATCCCTTTTTTGTTCACTCCTTTCAAGCCCATCTCTCTCGCATGCATGCTCCTTCGGGTAGCTATCACTCTCTTTTCTCCAGCTCACCCGCACGCTCACTTCATGTTTCTCCTATCCTCGCAAACATGGTCTCTCGACGTCTCCCCTGAGAAGTGTCACACTCTCCCTATCATTATACATTACACGGTTTTCATTATCTCTCACGTCTCTACTGTTCTCTGGTATCACTCGGTACCTACGCTTTCTTTTTCACTGCCACACACACAGTCTCCACTCGTCTTTCACTTTGTCTTTCTATCTATGGGATTCTCTCACACACCCTATATGTCTCTACATATGACTCATACCACTAAAATTACTCTCTCTCTCTCTCCTGTAGGCACAACATTTGTTGCGGTCTCCTTTTCGTCTCCATCCCAGACTGACATTATTCATTTGTTTACCGATCAGACAACCCCGACTACCGTCTCCTCTCTCTCTCACACACACACAACTCCTGCTTCCACTCCCCTTCCCGACTATCGTCTCTCTCTCACACACAAAACTCTCGCTTTCGCACCCCGACTCGTATTTCTCTCACAAACATTTATCGACTAGCTAGCCTCTAGATAGGTTTATACACCCGCACACTCGTGCTTCCACCATCGCATACATGTCTCTCTCCCGCTCCTTGTATCTATGTAGATTTTTCTTCCCTTCTTGAGACACGCCCTCTCGATCGTGCACACACACTATCGCCTCATTTTAAGTTGATACCTATCGCACACACACTCCTTGTGTCTTTGTCACACATGCACTCTGTCCTCCTCCACTCTCCCTCTCTCTCACACACACATGGGCTTTTTGCAACAACTAGCAAGATGCCCATGCGTTGCACGGAACATCAAGATGCATTTGTATGAGTAGTTTATCTTGTGGGGGAAAAGGATGAACGAGGGAAGGCCTTATATGCAAATGTGGAGAGGGGTGTGGGTATATTTTTGCAAAATTGCCATAGTTTCCTTCCTATCCGTCAGATATAGATCGGACGGCCTATATTGCAGGATGGTAGGCACACGATCATCACTGACAATGCTTTTGATAAGAGTAGGGATAAAAAAATAGAGTTGGTGATGATGGTGGGCCTGCTATCCTGCAATGTAGGTCGTCCGATTTATATCTAATGGATAGGAAGGAAAATATGGCAATTTACCCGCACTCTTCACCACATTTGCAGATAAGGCCTTCCCTCGTTCATCCTTTTCTCCCACAAGATCTTGATGTTCCGTGCAACGCACGGGCATCTAGCTAGTAAGAGTAGAAATTAGACATATACCACTTCTCGAATCTTGAAACCAACAACATTCCTCCCTTATCTCATCAAAACCGCCAAAGGAATATTTTTTGAGTGAAACATAACATATTTTTAGAGATATACGTATTCCAAAACTAGACTTTTTTTCAATCAAATCGGTGAATATGTATTAATCTACTTTGATCGTGTGGCAACGCATTGGCACATTGCTAGTAGTTATTATAATTTTTTGGACACTAGACAAACAGTGGAGTACATATATGAAGAGAAGAGGCGCACGCACGCAGTCGGCCTCTCGCTATCTCGCACACATGAGTGTTACGTAAAGGCGACGTTAACTAATAAACCCTGAAACCCTAGGTGCACGATTGTTGCATTCACGGGTACCAGGTACGTGGTGGAGCACCTTTGTAGGAATAGTCAGCTCGCGTGATAATTTGATCCGTAGGAGTTGATGGTCGGGACCACAGGTGAACGACTTGGAGCGCGGTGGCTCGCCAGTTGCCACAAATCGAGTAGCCACGTTTAAAATATTGTTTTTAGCGGGGTTAAGAGTTCTGATTTTCAATGGCGCGTTATAAGTAGTAAGTAGTTTTTAGAACGATTGGTATGGAGCGAAAATGGAATTCGTAGTACTACGTACCTCCTTGGCGTATGGTTGTATGGTTTTTTTTGCGATGGAGGTTGTATGGGTTTATGTTGCGAGATGTTGAACCTGGTAGTTCTAGGGCAAATACTATGGTTTAGATTTAGATGCTGGTTTTCAGTAATGAAAATCGGAAGGGGAAACCCTTCTTTGATTAAAAAAACTACTACCTCCATTCTGGTTTACTAGTCCCCATCGTACTTTGGGTCAAAGTTTGTCCACGAATTTTACTTGTAAAATGTGAATGGAAAACAAGATTTTGTTATACCCAAACAAAAAAGGACTGGAGGGAGTGATTGCTCTGACACGGACGCGACCTCTCATAGCGCAGGCATTGAACCGGTGCGCCGGCCAAGAGGGTCGCACTCGCTGCAGGCCCGGCTGAGCACGCCTCATCGCCGCGTACAACCAGCTTAAGACTGCCCCGCCTGCCTTCATTGAATCCACGCGTGTGCCGGCAACACGTCCTTCCACGAGCCGGCAGGCATTCTAGAACACAAAAAATGACTAAAATATAATTAATTTACGCATGGTCTTGACTTGTTGTGCTCGCACTGGTAGTAGGAACTAGTAGAGGATTTCCTTTATTTATAACTCTCCTCACATTTTTTTGGCTTTGAAGTGAATCATGGTTGTGGACATTATGTATGAATGTGCAGATATTTGTGAACATGAGTTTGATGTGGAAGTTGAACTTGGAATGTCGGGCTTGCGCGTGAACTATACCATGTCCAATGCTTCGTCTGTTATTGTTTGGAAAGTAATTGTTGTTATTACATGACCCAAAAAAACATTTTGTGCCACATCAGTAGATGCACGGACATCACAACAGGCATGCTGACTGGATAAAAATTTGAACCTAGCTATTATGAAGGAAATTTTGTATTGACAACAATTTTAGATAGCAGGAGACGCCTAGCCTGCTCTGCCTCTGCTAGCTTATTTCTAGCTTCTTCCATCTCTTCTTTGGCTTGGGTGAAGAGAGCATCTGATTGCTCTTTTCGCTTCTTCAGGAACTCAGCTACATTCTCAAGGGCTGCTGCATGCTTTCTTTCAGCCTTTACTAATGCCACGAGGACACGAACAACTGACGACTCCACCTGGCTTGTGTGTAATCCAGCATCATCTGAGAATTTGCACCTTGTGTCTAATCCAGCATCATTAGGGAACTGGCACCTTGTGTGTAATCCAACCTCATTTTGGAAACATGATCTCGAGGTTGACCATACTTCCCTCCTCGCAGGAATTGCATCCTGACATGAAGTTACTTCTTTTTTAGATCAATACTCAGAGCAACCTAGATCCATTTAGTAGAAGCAAGATAAACAGAACTCGGAGAAGTGAATTCAACAGGAAAAATAAAATAAAAACAAACTACAAGGTGAGAACACCCACTTCCTACATCAAGCTAAAAACGAAAGCATTAGGACGATTAAGACTCTTCTTATTACACATCGAAGAACACCACGCTTAAGAGAAACATAAAATACAACATATACACATCGAAGAACATGAGGCTACACGAAAGTAATTGAAAGGGTGTTACTTACCAAAGCTCGTTTTACAGGTTCGGTGCAGCTCCTGTTTAACTTGCCACGCTCCTTGAAGATTTCCCGAATATCCCGTGTTTGGTCTTCATTTCCCCTCTGCATGCTCGCACCTCGTGGTTTTAAAATCTCAACATGGCAAGAAAAATATACTACTAGTAATACTCGCGCATCTTGTGGGAAATATTAAAGCACTCGTCCGCCATGTTAGAGCATCTCCAACAGAATCGCAACGCGCGGCGCTTTAAAAATCTCAACATGCTATCTCTACTCTCTTCTCTACTGTTATATTTATTTTATATTTAATATTTATCTCTACTTCCTTTACTGTCTACTTTTTTCTCTATACTTTCTTTCTTGCAATATAGGCCGTCCGATTTATATCTGACAGATATGAAGGAAACAAATGGGAATTTTGCAAAAAGATACCCATACCCCTCTCCAGATTTGCAAATAAGGCCTTCCCTCGTTCATCCTTTTCTCCCACAAGATAAACTACTCATACAAATGCATCTTGATGCGTGCAACGCATGGGAATCTTGCTAGTTCTAAAAACCATTCCATCATTTGCCACACTGGTTGCAGATGACAAACCTACCCAAGCACAGCGCGATATAGGAGCGACGCACAATTACAAGTTGATATTCTATTGGACAATGGAGGCTATAACCAATTACTTTTACAGGAACAATAGCACCCAGGAAATTTGAAGAGTAGGTATGAACAAAATTGGAACTGCACATGTACTGCCAAGTGATTCAATACACACATTACCAATCGAGGAGGAGAATGATGGTCGCGGCGGCCTTTGTGAGTCATGGTCGGCAATGGGAGTCAGTTCATTGTCCACGACGGTGGTACTTCTGCGCTTGGCGTCGGCTTTCGGGAAGCAGATCCAAGACCGTGGAAGACAATGCTGGGGAAGAGGCTCCGTGTACGACGATGACGATGGACAGGCTCCAGTGCGGCGTACGAGGTCGTCGATGAGGCAGATGTGCTGCGGTGGACGAGTGCGCCGATGTAAAGGGGAGGAGCACGAAGGCTGCAGTGTCGTGGAGAAGTCTATTTTGCGGTGGGGATAGAAAATGGGGAGTATTCAGGTGTACTACTCTGGGTGCCGGGGTGGGGTTGGCTGGGTAGGGTGAACCTGAAGTTACGAAAACAGCCCCTACCAAGTGTCATCCGTAGGCCTGTTCCGAAGGCTATGGTGGTAACTTCCCACTGCTCGAATCATGGTCGCGGGAGATTTTCCCGCCGACCTCAAAATTTTGTGACACTGGACTCCCCGTGTGGCGTGTTGAGTGATTCGGCTAAGCAACTAGCGAGTAGTAGTAGTAAACTCTGCATATTAGGTTTGACCGAAGTCAAACTTCCAAAAGTTTGACCAAGTTTATAGAAAAATATAATCATTTACCATAACAAATATGTATGATGTGAAAGTACATTCAATAATGAATCTAATGGTATTTATTTGTTATTGTATATGTTAATATTTTTTGTTATAAGCTTTCTGAGAGTTTACAAAACTTGACTTTGATCAATGCTAATACGCGGACTTAAATAAAAACGGAGGGAGTACACATTTGTTTTCTTAGTTTGTAGTGAACTAATCACTTGTTGAAATTGTGAAATAAATATATTAGGCTATTGACTTCGAATGTAATGGTCTATACAATTCAATAGGTACAATCATTGTCGAATCCCAAGATGTATACAAGGTCTATAGTACTTCACAACATGCTCAAACTCACATAATCCCAGTCAAATGAAAATCTAAATGCATTTCATAGTTATTACTTTGTAGGATGCAACAAAAACAACCATAACTCTACAACAGCCATTATAGAAGCATCATTTTGACATATACAATGTGTGAATGAAACGTGCAGAGAGAGCTTTTGAAGATGGAGCAGATAGGGCGGGAAAGGTTGTATGTATGTGGACGAGAGAGTAGGAGACAAACCTAACGAGACAGAGAGAGAGATAGAGAGAGAAAGAGAAAGGAAGAAGTTAGGTCTGTGAGAAAGATGGATACATGTAATATACATGAGATGCGTGTGCATCTAGATTCTGTATACGTGGAAGGAGAAGAGACAACATGTTTGATGAGAGAGCTGGAAAAACATGGACGAGAGGGGAAGGATCTCGTGGGTTGAGGGATTGACAATTTTGTGCGGGGGAGAGAGGGATTGGTAATTTTGTTTAAGAGAGAGAGAGAGAGGGTGGGGGAGGAGTTAGTCAGCCGTCATCACATCACCCTGCTTCCAAATGACCCCGCATTCTCTAGCACGGTGTGGTCACTGTCTTCGATCTGCTCGATGCCCTCTTTGAAGATTGAGGTGTTGTGCATGTTGGGGTGCAAAGAAGCACAAGCGAGAGTGGTCGCCTTATAACCTTGGATGGGGATGAATTGTGTGCTCGGGGGAGTGTGTGTGTGTGTGTGTGTGTGTTGTGCTGCGTGTGTCTGTGTGTGTGTGTGTGTGTCAGATATTGAGAGAAAACAAACCTAAGGAGAGAAATGGGTATTCACGAAGAGATTGTGCGGGCCTTGAGGTGGGCAGGGGCCGGGTGAGGGTGTCAAAATGTGCGCGTTGATGCATGTGTTGCATGCGACCGTGCGAGGGACGGACGAATCGAGAGAGATGGTTGTTGTGTTACGGATACTCCTCCCTCTGTCTCTCTCTCTCCCTCTCTCTCTCTCCCTCTCTCACAAACACACACACACACAAGTAAACTAGAAGACCGTTCTCTCATGTATACACAACGTATCGGCATCTGTCTATGTCTCACTCATGCATGATCATTTGCACAATCACACCTCTCTATGTCTGTATCACATGCACATCGTCTCCACATTGCCCTTCCACCACAACACACATATGGACACATACACACGTTCTCTCTCAGTCACACACACAAAATCAGTATTAAAATAAACTAGGGCGCACCTAAAACATCCAAATCCAAATAAACACGAACTGGAGCTAAATTCAAATATATGGAAATATTGCAGCGTCAAGAACTTTCACAGGAAAAAAAAGTTAAGTAATATTCGAGGATTGTTTTCACACACACAAAAAGGTTCGGTGGATGTTCTTCGAGCGCGACACGGTTGCACCGTTCGATCGACCGCGCGGCCGCGGTTCACGCGCTTGCACAGGATTCCGTATCGTGGCTGTGGTACTAACAAATAAAAGCGCTGCCTAAGTCTAATGTTTACGTGTACTAGTATGATTTTCTTTTAAGTTTGACCAACCTTATATATAAAACTAAAGTAAGCTCCCACACGCGCACTCATCAATATGCCGCCGCCGCCGTTGCGCATGCCGGCGCCCGCCTGCTCCGGCCAACAATTTCTCGCCCATCACCGTCGTGTCGCCGCCATCCCTGTGCCATGAAGTCGAAGGCTCACCCGCTCACATCGTCTGCAGTCCCTCCTCGCGATGCTGCCGCGCTACCAGGCACGCGAGCAGCTGGTGGAGCCGCGTCTATGCACGCAGCGTACGAAGAGGAGGACGAGCGCGTGCTCCAGCACGCCGGCGAGGAGGAACTAGCGTGTCATTGTCGTCTCCGCCCGCGCGGAGGAGGCGTGCATGGTGGCTGTCGCGGGGAAAGCCGGTCGCGCGCGCGTCGAGCCCGCAAACCGGGTGCGGACGCAGAATCTACCTTCGAGACCTTGAATGCCACGTGGATCCTGCAATCTGAAGGAGCAATTTGGGTCAGTCGACTCATGTGAGCCATTTGATGCAACATGGATGGCTAGAAGGGCTTCTTCCACCTCTTCTGCCGTCTTCTCCCTTCGCTCCGTCGAACTTCTTTCACAAATCGACTGACCCAAATTATACTACTAGTATGAACGTATTAAGTACAGTAGGAACACGAAGATACGAGCAGTAGTACCAACTGCAAGAAGAACAGTAGTAAGACATAGTACTAGTACTACTGTACGTACTAAAGAGTTCAAATAATGTGAAAGAACATAAACATAGTTCTGCTGGGGCCTCAGCACAACACACCCTTGCAAATAAACTAAGAAACTAGTCCGCTTGACACTGCAGTAGAACCAACATGAGCGACGGCACTGCCACCTACTCGGAGTCCGAGTCCACGTCCTCGACTTCGTCCTCGTCCCTCTTCCTCTTCCTCTTCGCCGATGCTTCTTTGCTTGAACCGGACACTGGGCTCTACTTCTTCATCCAACCCTTGTAGATATTTAAACAAAGGTAGGCATCCATTGCTGCGTACAGGATGTGATCTTCATCTAATGTCTTCGACTCCCATGCATGATGAAACTCGTGATGAGGTTTCTTCAGTTTAGCGTATAAAGGATCAATCATGGCTGCTGCCAGGGTCAGCATTGAAGGTTGAGAGGACACCAGGCTTGCCTTCTGTAGATCGAAGGGCTGGCCTACAACAAGACCTATCCGACGCAGGACATCCCTGTCGTTCTTAAAGCCTACAGTAATGAATTTCACTCCTTTGTCCTTGAGGAAGTTCTTAAAATCCTGGCACTCAACGTCGGCATGGAATATGTGGTAGACCAAGCAAATCTTATGTACGCAAACCTAGATCACGGCGAGCTTCTTCCTCTCTTCGTCCTTTAGATCCTTCTCTCGTCCCAGGACCGTGGTGTACTCAACATCTAGCCCAGCGATCCACTCATCTGTTGAACTGTTGAACATGCGTAGGAAGCGAGCAAGCCATGCTTTCACCGTCTCGGATCCACATGTGTAGATGACGATGAACTGATCGCCGGTGATGGCTCTAACCTGGTACTCAGTGGCGACCATGGAGATTTGGGAGGCCATGGATTTTTGAGGACGGTTAGGAGAAGTTGAACTGTTGTACCCCGCAAAAAAACTGGGAGCGAACTAATGTGAAAGGACGGGACGACTGGGAGCGAACTGTTGTAAGGTAGAAGACGGGGACAAGTAGGGCGTGCGAACGGCGTGGGTTGCTAGCTTTCCTGGTGGATAAACGGCTGCAAGCCCCCAAAGAGTGCTCGGGAACTATGCGGGACCCACTAGATGTCATGTCTACTAGACCCATATCGTAGGCCTGACGGTATAGCTTCTGCCTGTTCGCACGCCATGTCGTCATGTGGATGTAACTTCACTTAATTCCATCAAACGTCGCGCCTCCCACGACCTTCACCTCCCTCGCGCGGTCGCACCCTTTGAGACTTCGACCGGCTATAAATGAGCAATATTTTTTGCCTTTTTTTAGACAAGCAATTTTTTTTGCCTACTCCGCATGCATGATACTCCCTCTGGTCCTTTTTACTCTCGTCAACCATTTGCAAAGTGTTTGACCAAATTTATACTTTTTTGAACACCACCTTATATTAATTAACCAGCCACACCAGTACACTCATTCGATACAATATTCACCACACAGGGCGGTACATTATTTACAAGAATACCATCTAATCTATTGTCAAAGCTATACTTAGCGATTAAGTGTGCCACCTTATTGGCCGAACGGCTAATCTTCGACAATTGAAGATTGTTGATCAACTTCGAGATGCTCAACGCTTTCATCTTCAGGTCACGCATAGTAGACCTGTCATAGTCCCCCGATGCAAGAGATGCTATCACAAAAGCGCAAACAGTCTCTAAAATTACAGGATTATGAAGATAAATACCTATGTAGAGACCGGCAATGCAAGCCCTAAGCTCCGCTTCCTCCACACTTTGACAGGCATCAATGAAATCCCACGACCAAATTTATACTAAAATATCAATATCTACAATACTGATTATAATGAGTATAAGAACTACGTTTTATAATGAGTGTAAAAATATTGATTTGACATTGTGAATGTTGACACATTGTTCTATAAGTCTGGTGAAAGTAGAGGTACATTGACTTCAGACAAAACTTAAATGCACAATGCAGACTAGTTCCTCCGTCCAGGTGCGTGTTATGTCCTATCTTGTCATCACAACAAGGTTAGCTATTAGAGTACCACTACCTCCCTTCTAGTTTAAATGGCTCGATTCAAAAATTTCACCTACTCTTAGCAAGATAGTAGAGGCAGTGGAATAGTTTTTGAAGTCTACAAAAGTACTCAACTAGTGTTGTCGTTCTTCACAAAAAAATGTGTTTACCAATGCATGCATGAACACTAGTTACTCTAACCCCCTCTCTTCTTTAATTCTTTGCCACATCAGCATGTTTGCTATTCCCGTGTGCACGATACCAGCTAAGATACCACCATTATGGCCAGCCTTAATCATCGCATGCAATAATTTAGTGCACCTTGAAATATGAACATGTGTGGGGCATGTATGTTTTTAATGACTTGAGACTATACCTAGCCCGGCATGCAAGATGACTTATTATGCACCGTTCCCCATACCTGCAGGAAGCCCGTTCGTCTCCAAATCTTTTCCTCTCCATGTGTGGAAACAATATGCCTGCCAAACTCTCCTTCTCCCTCCGGCAGTCCCACCACTCCACCCCGTGTGAAACAATCTGCATGCATGACTCTCCTCCCCCCACGCTCGTCCAATCCGTTGTGACCAGCAATATTTCCACCCCTTCGCTCCCCCGTAATTTACTTCAACAAATATGCCCACGTAGTTGTTACTTAACTGCAGGTGCATTGGGTCACTGACATATGGGCCTAACAGGGGTCTGGCCCACATGTCAGTGATGCAACTGGACCTGTAGTTAAGTCAGTGCTCGCTATAAATATTGCGCCTCCCACGACATCGCTATCTCCTCCCCCTCACATTCACGTTCTCGCTATCTCCCCCCACCTCCCTCTCACGTCGACCACCATGGCATCGCCCCTCCCAAGACCTAGGAGCCCCTCGCTGCACCGCGCGGACGGTCACGCATTGCCGTTCCGTTCCTCGCCGCCACTAGTCGAGGAGGACGCGTTGGTGTTCCGCTCCTCGCCGCTATGCGACGCGTCGCCATTCCGTTCCTCGCCGCCACTAGTCGAGGAGGACGCGTCGGTGTTCCGCTCCTCGCCGCGACGCGACCAGTCGCCGTTCCGTTCCTCGCCGCCACTAGTCGAGGAGGACGCCTGGTGTTCCGCTCCTCACCGCGACGCGTCGAGGTGGACGCGTCGGTGTTCCCAATCTCACCAGCACGTGTGCCGGAGGACGCGTCGGCTCCCCGCTACGAGGAGAACGCCACGCCGCCCGCCGAGCCCCCCAGCCTTGAGGAGCTTTGGAAAGAAATGGATGTCGCCTTTTGGGAGGCTTTGCCTCCAGCAGAGCGTGCCAAAATAGAGGCGGAGAAGAAGGCCGAGGAAGAGATGCGCACCGCGGAACTAGCTGCCTGGGAGGCCTATGTCGCGTCCGAGAGAGTCGGGCGATTGGCTCTTTGGCAGAAGGCTCGTGCGAGGGCCGTGAGGGTGGTGGAGGATGCCCGTGCCGACGCCCTGAGTGCAGTCGGGCCCAAGCGCCTCATCTACGCTTGGCGGTATGTGGACCGGGTGCACGCTTCCAACTAGGAGGAGTACCTATTGGCGCCAGATCACCACATCGGTGAGATCGCGCTCGCCCGCCGGGAAGCCGCCAATCAGCACCTCGCGAGTTGCGAGTCTGAGGAAGAGGCATTGTGTCGGCACGCTGGGAAACGGCCATGCACCAGGGCACTCGTGGCGCGCCGCAAGCGCTCCTGCGAGCGTCGTGGCTTTTAGGAGGAGTATAATTTTTGTTTCGTAAGGCGGTCTCATTAGTTTTGGGACGCAAATGATAAATCCCGAACGTTCAGGAATTTTTAGCGTCCTTAATTAAGTATGTAAAAGGGAAAGTTTGGAAACCTTGTGTATTCGTATGCATTTTGCAAGTACGTGCATATAGCACAAACTTTACTATATACTATCGCACTACACGTCTCTCTCGATATATGCTTGCTTACTGTGCTACTCCCTCCGTCCAGGTCAATAAGTCATCTTTGGTTGTGCACCGTGACCAAGAAGGAGGGAAGACTTATACACCTAGATGGAGGGAGTAGTACTATTACTTATGTACATGCAAATGCACGTTTTAACATTACGATGCGGTTTTTGTAAAAGTAGAAAAACAGCACTAGTCAAGCTTGTGAAACGATTCAATGCAAAACAAATGCAAAAATGCTCATTTGATTGTTTACTTTTAGCTTCCTTCTCTGTAGTTATTTCTCTGTCGTACTTTGTACGAAGTATCTCACTGGTTGGAAAGGCATGCAAATTCCCAAACCGCTTCCTACACCCTGTATCGAATTTTTTGCCTAACAAGTTGTGCCGTGCAATTGGAATTCCAGCTTGAGTACTACTACTAGTAGGAGTACCAGGCGCCAGTTCTTTTAGGCTTCTAGATTAGTAATCCCATAACTACTACCTTCGTCCTAGTTTATTGGTCCCCATTGTAATCTGTGTCAAATTTTGATCATAAATTTAACTAATGAAATGTTAGTGCATGTCACATGCACTACTCCATCCATGTAGGAGAGTAAGTCATCTTAGGCTATGCACCGTGACCAAGGAGGAGGAGAAAACGAGAAACATTAATGTTTATTTGCTAATTAATAGTATTGCATGCAATGAACTAACCACTGCATGTCGTGTTTGATATCTCAAGTGATTAAAAGCATGCACACTCTTTATCTCTTATTGGTTGATATGTCAAGAAACAAGAAACGAGGTAGAAGTTAATGCATCGCGCCTAAGTGTTTTGGGATTATTTGGTTTTCGTAAGATGACTTACACACCTAGACGGAGGGATTACAATGGTGAGGAATAAACCAGTTAAATCTTTGGTCAAAATTTAGCACAAATTACAATGGTGAGGAACAAACCAGGACGGAGTAGTAGTTTAGAAGCCCAAATAAATGAGTAGTACTCTCCACTGTGACTAGTCTTGTGGGAAAAGCTGGGGAAGCCGCCAAAAGAACTGGCCCTAGGAGTAGTAGCTAGGGATCGAGTGTGCGAGATGAACCGAAGAAAGTAAATGCAAAGAGATGAAATGCAAAAAAGACGGAGGGATGTGATGGTTGCTTGTCTGTTTATTTTACCAGGCCACATATTACTGGGAGTGGTTGGGTTTTGTGATATGACGGCTTTACTGCCACACCATGAGCAGGGTGAGAGGTGAGACTTCCGTGCAGCGCCGCCCTCTACACTTGTACTACATCGGTAGTGGTTTATTAGTCCCCAATTGAATTTGACTGAAGATTTAACTGACAAAATGTTAGTGCATGTCAACAAAAACTATATCGTTGGATTCGTATTTGAACATAGTTTTGAATGATATAATTTTAGGTGACATGCATCAACATTTATCGTACTATATATAATGTTAGTTCATTTTTTGGTTGTACTAATCTATAGTAGTAAGGTGCCCGTGCGTTGCACCAAAGAGTGAAATGCATTGATCGGGGAGTTGTTTATTTTGACAAAGGATGTGGGGGTCATCTCATGTGTAACGGGTATCGATAGGTTTCTTCGGATATTATTTCATCTCTAGAGCTCACAAACATCTGGGTGAAATAGATAAAAAGGTATCTTTTGCAAACAAAAGCGTTCAACTGTTCAACCTGCATCCAAAACTTGTGAAGAAATAACACTTATTGTGCTTTGCAAGAGATGATCTTTAAGAATTAGTTTTTGAGTATCGATTGTTATACATGTTGGCTACCGATGACATGGCACTTTCTTATAGTCAACAATTGGCTATACTATTAAGTAATATTAACCATGCCCTTATACACCTAGACGGAGGGATTAAATCAGGATGACTTGCAAGCGGGCAGAGGAGATGTAAGAAATGGTTCATCGTAAGTCTTTCACTAGTATTGTAGTAAAAATTCATACATGGAAGATTCCTGACTAAACCATAAACGGATACACTTTTATTCATGCGCGATACTCCAATAGAGCAAGATCCTGCATGGAAGTCTCCACATGCTTTGACAGCGGATTACATTGAGCGATTTCGAACAGGAAGGACAGAAACACATACGGTGCAAACGGGAGCAGCACCGTTGGCGTTGAGGTTGTCGCCCATGTCCAAACACCACATAGACACAGCCTTTGAGCACGGTTCGTAGTCGTTCCACGCTCGGGCATTGAAGTTTGTAACTATTTTAGATTAGAATATACTACTCCTCCGGTGCTAGTAGTAGAGCAGAGTCCTACTCTACTACTCTACTCAAGCAAGTTAGGTCATAGCACTGTAGGGAGTACCAGTACTGTGATCACTCAAGCAAGTTGTCTGGCATCGACATGACCCTACGCTGCTGGTATGTGTCTCGTAAGTCAAGCGGCGTGTTGTAGTCATCATCACCTGTCCACTTCCCGCAGCACATATTCGCTTCTCCATCTTTGTCCGCACATAATCTCGTCCAATCTTCCATCCCCGCTAAGGCGCCTCCCCCCCTCGTACGAAACCCAAGCACTAACAATGGCAGAACCGAGCAGCGTCCACCGAAAGAGTGGCTGGAATTCGCTCCCCACAGAGGTAATCAAGATCATTGTTTCGCGTGTGGACAATCCATGTACCATGCCGCTCGCCGCGTGCTCATCGGGGCTGTACCGTTTACTCAAAGCCCTCAGGCCGGAGCTTTTTAAGCCAGCTCCTTGCTTGTTGATGCCGTCTGATCTTCAGAAACGACATGTCACGCAACATAATGATCGTAGGGTGGCGAGCATCAACCCCCTTGACTGCGATCCGATCCCCGTCAGCCTCAACTACATTAACGGTATGTACTGGGTCGGGATGAACACGTCTTGGATGGTGCTCGTCGACGGTTGCGGCAGCTGGATGCTCGTGGAGGTCTACACCCGGCGATTGATCCCCCTTCCTTCGATTAACACTGCACTGCTTTGGCACCGCGGCTCAGAATACTCAGAATCTTACAGTAGCCAACATGATACCAAGTTTGATTTTCTCAAGGTTGTAATCTGCCAAGTGCCCACAAGATCTGCGAATTATAAAGACTTCAGGCTAATTGCGTTCTTCAACCGCGGTCTTGCCTATCTGACAGGTCACTATGGTAAGCGGATAAATCTGCACGTCCATCGCAGGATCATACATCCTCCATTGTTCTCTGAGGCTATTGAACACAAGGGCTTCATTTACGCTGTCGACTCCTTCTATGGCTGGACGTATTGCTGGCCTACTCGAGTCATTGCTACAAACGACTGTTACAGCAGTATGTTACTTTCCTATGATATCATGATGGCTTGCTTATATTACTGTCAACATTTGCTGAAAAAATATTCATGCTCATAACATGTTGTTCTTAAGATTGGCTAAATCAAGAGCCCTTTTTTATTTGACTCCAACTTGATATGATGTTGTAGGCCGCCTGGTGTCCCTACCCTTCCTAATCCCAGAACCTTTCAAAGAAAAGCAGCATGGCAGTTGCAGGTGGTTCCTGGCTCGATCAGACGACACAAAAGATTGATGATCGTTCGCACGTACCGGACGTGTTGTTTTGCTGAATACAATCACAGCCACTGCAAGGCCCTTTGAGCAGGATCCCAGCTTCTCTAGGCCTTCAGGAATTTTTGACTGGAGGCTGGTAAGTAGTCTTGGTACACGCTCTCTGTTTGTCGGACTAAATTATCCGATTAACCAGGAGATAACCGACAGCAAGGATCATGATGGCAGCGCGGTTTCGTTCAACAGGCAAAACTGTGTGTACACAGCGTACCATGCGTCTCTGCATGCACCATACCCTGATATGTGCCGCCACGCTCTGCAACCCAAAGTAGGAGAGAGGGTCGCAAGTATTAGACTTCGACATGCTGGCTGGAGTTTCCCCCGCCAGGCACCCATCTGGTTCAAGCCATCAGCCAATCTCCATAGCTTAATAAATAGTAACGTCTAACGGAGCCAGTTAGTTAGATGCGTACACTTGGTGTAGTAGGATCTTTATTTAGTTTGATGCATACACTTGTTCTTTTTTGGTAGCCCTTTTGTAATGATGGCTCATGTTTGGTTTGGAAAAGAGAGCTGCGTCTTCACTCTTCTGGCCTGCTTACTGCTTCTGTTGCACCCCCAGCCCTGGTTGCTGCTGCTGCTGTTTTCAATGTACAATCAATAGTATATTTCGTCTGTTGGTTGAATAAATGTGTTGTTAGAACGACAAACACAATGTTTTGGAAGTCGTTGCATGGTTCGATCCTTTAGTGCCCCGTACCGTACGTAGCACATACTATTTTTCGTACGGAACACATTTTCCACTTGTTGATAACATGCAGCCCACTGATGAAGGCCCAATAGAGAAGCCCATAATTAACTGGAAGGGAGGCTCTCACATGAATCCGGCCCAAGTACATGCTCATGGTCCCCTAAACATAAATAAGTAAATAAATAAATAAAGCTAAATGCTCATGCACCAGTTCTTTGGCAAAATAGGTAGCACAGTATTTCTTTTTGAAGAATACCCAAGCTAGGCCTATTTGTTTTCTCTGAATTACTGGGCTACAAATCTTTCAAGACGAGGAGGGATGCATTCCGTCCTGGCTTAAGAGTATGGTCAATGTCTGTTAAAAGTAATATCAAAAGGGGTTGAAAATTCCAAAAAAATTATAGCAAATGGGATATAAGTTTCTTTTTTTGTTTTTGTTCTTCACTGATATCTTATACGTATTTCATTGGATTTAACATGACATAGTACTAATTTATTTTTAAATTTGTTTTAGTATGGCTATTAATTTTTGGATTAAGAATATTTTGTCACCCAGCAAAAATTTGCGAATTTTCAAAATTTCCCACATATTTAGTTAATTTTTTGACCCTGGTACTGACCAGAAAATGGCTAGCAATTCTAAAAATGGAAAACGGACTGCAATAAATTCCATATGAATTAGAAAATGAGTAAAAATTATAAAAATAATAGCAAATGGGTTGTACACGCCACAGATTTCGAGGCTGACTTGTTTACGCAAGGCTTTGTCAGTGAACACACGATTCTAGCAGCAGTGACTGTTGGATGTCCATCCAACAGCTGACGTGCTTCTTCAATCTCTGATCTTCCTGCTCCAGCCGCCTAAACTAGCGCCGGCGAGACTCCCTGCTCCCTCATCTTGTGGCCCGCTGTGATGCCGCGCAGGCTTCCCCGACCCACCCTACTCCCTCCGCTAGCCTGGCCGCACACAATCAACTGCCTCCTTATTACGCGAAAAAAATGATTCCTCCCACTAACATCTGGGGCGCACCGGTTGGGAGGCTAACCTGTGGGCCTACTAAGTTGACGCGTACGCAGGGCTTGTCAACTTAGTCAACAAATGATTATAGCAGCAGTAACCATTGGATTTGAATCGAACGGTCCTGCTGCTTCTTCAATCAATGCTCTTCTTGCACCAGCCGCCCAAACCAGCGCCGGGGAGACCGCCTACTCCTGCCTCCAGTGGCCGGTTGTGCTGCCGTTGAGGCCTCATCGCCCCCTACTACTCCCACCGCTAGCCAGGCCCTGCGGCGACGGCATCCTCACACCGCAGCCTGTCGGCGTTCTGGGAACGGGGGTCCCCAGACTTGCCTGCTTGCGGCCTACGGCGTGGCTCAAAGGGGGGCCCAGCGCGGCCCATCTCCACCAACACAAACCCAAGACCCTCGCGAGGGGCCAAGCCTCGCGGGGCGGACGATGCAGAGCTTCCTCAGGCGCGGCCTCGTCAGGCTGGCTCACGAGGAGGCGGAGAGATCAAGGCGGGGTACCTCACGAGGTGCCCGTGACGCAAGCCATGACGACCGGGGGCGCCAGACGGGTGCCAGCCCGCGCAGCGTCCTCCCTTCCTCTTTGGTGCAAAGGGGGCAAGCGCAGCCGCGGAGTACCGAGGCATCAGGCAAAGGTTGCCATTTCGGTGCAACGAGACCAAGACCAGGAGGACTACGAGACGGAGGTCACCGTGGAGCCCAAGACGGCATCATCACCAGAGCTTTGCGCAGGCGAAGACTACTTTTGTCAGGATAGTTGATACAAGCTGTCCCCCTTTAAATTAGCCCGCCATTGTTGGCTCCCTTCCCGCTCGATATTTGGGAAGAGGACCAGGGCCTCCATAAATAAGACCAGCCGCCCACAGAGCAGGGAGGGTCGAGACAGAGACGGAAAGAGAGAGAGAGAGAGAGAGAGAGAGAGAGAGAGAGAAAGGTGACTGAGCTCCTCCTAGCAGTTCATCACCCCAGCCAAGAACATACCCTCGCGAGGCTGTTCTTCCTTGTATTGTTCACCATCATCAGCCCAAGAGGCAATCCACCACACCACAAACTGGAGTAGGGTATTACACCACAACGGTGGCCCAAACCAGTATAAACCATGTGTCTCTTGTGTTGTTCTTTCCATAGTTCAGATCCTAGCAAGGCGGGGGGGTGCAGGTAGGTAGGAGGCGAAATCTCCGCGCGCACCCCAGTGTTCGAACCTCAAGGGTCTGCCGGAACCCGAAATCCGACATTTGGGGCGCCAGGTAGGGGTGCGCCGGGATTCGTCTTCCACCACCCCGTTCTCCACCGATCATCACGCCCAAGTCTGACGCTCGTCGGGCCCACGCCGAGCGCCGGGCCGCACTCGCTTCCCGCGTTGCCCAGACGGCCCCTGTCGGCGGGCGTCCTCGCCATTCCCCGTCACCTGCCGTCAACGCTGCCACCGGCCCGGCGGGGGACGAGCAGCAAGCATCGTCCCAGCATCCGTCCGTGCGGCAAGATGGCCGCACCGCAACTCCCTCGCTCACCCCAGCTGGTTCTTCGTCCCGCGCGCTCCGCGCGCCCATGGAGCCCCGCAACCTCTGCCCCGCCCATCGCGCTGCACCAACACCCCCGGTCATCGCGGCCCTCTTGGGCGGCTCGCAGGCGCCGCCTACAAGTCACCATGTCAAGCCGTTCATCCGCCGGGTCAGCGCCGCTTCCACGCGGCAGGGGGCTCCCCCGGACCGGGCGGCGCCCGAGACCGGCCTGACCTTCAGCTCGGAGGACCACCCCTCCAACTCGGCCTGCGCGGGTGCGCTCCCTATGCTGTGCACCCCCACCATCTGCCAGGTGGCCGTCATCAGAACCCTCATTGATGGCGGCGCGGGCCTCAGCGTGCTCTCGGTCGAGGCCTTCAACCTCCTCTGCATACCCCTGGAACGGCTGCAACCCAGCCGGCCCTTCTCAGGCGTTGGGGGCAAGTCGTCCAGCTCCTTGGGACAGATCCGGCTCCCAGTGACCTTTGGCATCTACGACAACTTCCGCACGAAGCTGGTCGACTTCGACATCGCCCCCATCGGTCTCCCCTAAAATGCCATCCTCGGCTACCCAGCGCTGGCCCGATTCATGGCCGCGACGCACCTGGCGTACAACCTCATTAAGATGCCCGGGAGCAGCGGTGTCCTCACTACGCACGGGGACACCGGGGACGCGCTGTCGGCGCTCAAGCTCGCCTTCAAGACGGCGGCATCGGCACAGCCCGCCGACTTGGAGACCCCCAGGCCCAAGGGGGCTGCATCCGTCAAAAAGAAAACAGTTATTCACCCAAGACAAGGCCGAAACCAAGCAGATACCCGTCGATGAGGACGGGTCCACCAACGCCACTTTCACCATAGGCGCCCACCTCAAACCCGAGCAGGAGAAGGCCCTGGTCGGGTTCCTGCGTGCAAACAAGAAGGTATTCGCTTGGGAGCCTGACCAGTTGGCAGGGATCCCTAGGAGTGTAATCGAGCATCACCTCAACGTGTGCCCCAACGTGCGCCTTGTGAAGCAGAAGGCCAGGCGGCAGTCCACAGAAAAGCAGGCCTTCATCGTCCAAGAAACCCGTAAATTAGAAGCCACTGGGGTCATTCGCGAGGTCCGATGCCCGGATTGGTTGGCCAACCCTGTCGTTGTGCCAAAGAAGGGAGGGAAGGAGCGTATGTGTGTCGACTTCACCAACCTCAACAAAGCATGCCCGTAAGATCCGTTCCCGCTCCCCCGCATCGACCAGATCGTCGATTCCACTACGGAATGCGACCTGTTATGCTTCTTGGATGCCTTCTCTGGGTATCACCGGATCAAGATGGCGGTAGAAGACGTCAAGAAGACAGCCTTCCTAACCCCGTGTGGGGTGTACTGCTACACATGCATGCCATTCGGGCTGCGTAACACAGGGGCGACCTTCCAGTGGCTGATGCACATCACCTTGGGCCCGCAGCTCGGGAAGAATGTTGAAGCTTACGTCGATGACATTGTGGTAAAGTCTTGGGAGGCCAGGACCTTGATACAAGACTTGGAGGAAACCTTCGCGAGCCTCAACGCAGTGAACCTACGGCTCAACCCAGAGAAGTGTGTGTTTGGAGTCCCCTCGGGCAAGCTCTTGGGTTTCCTCGTGTCCCACCGAGGCATCAAGGCTAACCCGGAGAAGGTCAAGGCGGTGGAAGACATGAGCCCGCCAAAGACCCTCAGAGAAATGCAGAAGCTCATGGGGCGCGTGACCGCGCTAGGGCGCTTCATCTCCAAGTTGGGGGAACGAGCACTGCCCTTCTTCCAGCTAATGAAGAAAAAGGGGCCCTTCGAGTGGACTGAAGAGGCCAACAAGGCGTTCCAGGATCTCAAGAGATACCTGACCAGCCCACCGGTCATGGTGGCTCCGCGCCCTCAGGAGCCCCTGGTGCTTTACCTCGCCGCCACTCCCTACTCCGCCAGCGCAGCCTTGGTGGCAGTCAGAGAGGAGCGCCGACTCAAAACCGTGGCAGCAGCCCGGGACAAGGCAGAATAGGGACAAGGAAGGCCTACAGAAACCGCCACCGCGGTTGAGGAGGATCGGCCGCCGCAGAGGGGCGCACCAGAGGCGGAAGAGGCCCCTCTTCCAGATGGCCAGTCTCAGGAGGCCTCATTGCCTCAAGAGGCGCCACGGTCTCCGAAGGGAGCCACCAACACTGACGCACTCCACCTCGTTGAGCACCCAGTGTACTTCGTCAGCACGGTGCTGCGGGATGCAAGAGCACGGTACCCCATGCCTCAGAAACTCCTCCTCACGCTACTGGTGGCCTCGCGCAAGCTGTGGCACTATTTTCAGGGTCACCCCATCAAGGTCGTCTCGTCATACCCCCTGGAGAGAGTGCTCAGGAGCCCTAATTCAGCTGGAAGGGTCGCTGAGTGGAACATAGAACTGCAAGTGTTTCAGCTCAAATTCAGCACGACCAGGGTCATCAAGGGAGCAGCGTTGGCGGATTTTGTGGTAGAATGGACGGAGGCGCCAGGCCTCAAGGCCGACAAGGATCGGTCCCTATCCCCGGGAAGCGAGGCGCCAAAAGGCTGGGTCATGTACTTCGATGGGGCGTTCTCCAGGCATGGCGCTGGGGCTGGGGCGGTGCTTATATCGCCCACACAGGACAAGCTCTATTACGTCGTGCAGCTCTGTTTCCAGCAAGGTGAAAAGGTCTCCAACAACATAGCGGAGTATGAAGGTTTAGTAGCGGGCTTGAAGGCCGCGGCTGCCCTGGGGGTGAAACGCCTCACCATCAAGGGCGATTCGCAGCTCCTTGTCAATTTCTCCAACAAGGTGTATGAGCCGAAGGATGAGCACATGGAAGCCTACCTAGCGGAGGTCCGCAGGATGGAGAAGCAGTTCTGGGGGTTGGAATTGCAGCATGTGCCCCGTGGCACCAATCAGGAGGCCGGCGACATCGCCAAACGGGCGTCCAAGCGGTTACCTCAGGAGCCTGGCGTTTTTGAGGAGCGGCTATTCAAGCCATCAGCCCTGCCGTCATTATCAAACACGGCTCAGCCCCGGGAGGAGCTCCCCCAGCCACCTGCCTCGGGGGCTCCGGCCTGTGGCCCAGCCTCAGGAGCACGTCTGCTCCTGACGATGGAACCTCGGGAGGGATGTTGGATCGCGGAGCTCCGGAGTTACCTAACGCAAGGGACCCTGCCAGAGAAGGAGGAGGAAGCGGAGCGAGTGGCACGCCAGGCCACGGCATACTGCATCAAGGACGGAGAGCTCTACCGGAAGCGGCTAAACGATGTATCCCTGCGCTGCATCTCCAGGGAGCAAGGGAAGGAACTGCTGGAAGATATACACGGCGGAGATTGTGGGCATCATTCATCATCACGGACCCTCGTCGGCAAGGCGTTCTGCAGTGGGTTTTATTGGCCCACCGCGCTCAATGACGCCGTCGAACTAGTGAAAGCTTGTGAGGCCTGCCAGTTCCACACCAAGCAGATCCATCAGCCAGCAGGAGGCTTGCAGACTATACCCCTTTCGTGGCCATTCGCAGTCTAGGGGTTGGATATCTTGGGCCCGTTTCCTCGGGCGCCTGGGGGCTACCGCTACCTCTACGTCACCGTGGACAAGTTCACCAAGTGGGCTGAAGTAGAGGCTGACCGCACCATTCCCGCGGGTTCCGCGGTCAAGTTCATCAAGGGCATCGTGAGCCAGTTCGGGGTGCCGAATCGCATCATCACGGACAACGGTTCGCAGTTCACCAGTAACCTCTTCAAAACATATTGTGCTAACCTTGGAACGCAGATATGCTACGCTTCGGTGGCGCACCCCCGAAGCAACGGCCAGGCCGAGCGAGCCAACGCAGAGGTCCTGAGGGGCCTCAAGACCAGGACGTTCAAGAAGAAGCTAGAGGCCTGCGGCAGAGGTTGGTACGACGAGCTTCAGTCCGTGTTGTGGTCCATCCGCACAACCGCGATCAAGCCGACTGGAGAGACCCCGTTCTTCCTGGTCTACGGAGCCGAAGCGGTCCTCCCTCACGAGGTCAGACGTCGCTCCGCGCGGGTCCTGGCGTTTGACGAGGCACAGCAGGACGCCATGCGAGGGATGGACCTCGTGCTGGGGGAGGAACGTCGCCGAGAAGCCACGCTACGAGCGGCGAGGTACCAACAAGCACTGCGGCGATATCACTGCCGCAACATCCCCTAGAACTCTCGAGGTAGGAGACCTCGTGCTCAGGCGAGTTCTCTCCAGGGAGGGGCTGCACAAGCTCTCTCCCATGTGGGAGGGCCCGTTCAAGGTTGTTCATGTTTCCAGGCCCGGCTCCGCGCGCTTGGAGACTCAGGAGGGGTGCCAGTCCAGAATGCATGGAACATCCAGCACCTCCGGAGGTTCTACCCCTAAGAAGGCCCAGAGCCTGTGAAGAAGGCGAATGCCTGTGAAGCTATCGCGTTTTGGAAAAGACCCAGAGCCTGTGAAGAAGGCGAATGCTTGTGAAGCTACCGCGTTTTGGAAAAGGCCCAGAGCCTGTGAAGAAGGCGAATGCCTATGAAGCTATCGCGTTTTGGAAAAGGCCCAGAGCCTGTGAAGAAGGCGAATGCCTGTGAAGCTACCGCGTTTTGGAAAAGGCCCTGAGCCTGTGAAGAAGGCGAATGCCTGTGAAGCTATCGCGATTTGGAAAAGCCCCAGAGCCTGTGAAGAAGGCGAATGCCTGTGAAGCTATCGTGTTTTGGAGAAGGACCGGAGCCTGTGAAGAAGGCCAACGCCTGTGAAGCTCGCCGCCCGTGACACTCTCACGTAATAATGAGTTGGGGCTGTACACGCCCCGGAGTCTCAGGAGCGCCGGTCTCAGGCCCTGGGGCTCCCTCCCACGCCCAGTGGCAGCACTTAGCTCCGCGCTGGTGAGAAGACGTCAAAGACTAGATTAGGTGCCGGACGCGGCTTTTCATTTGCTTTCCGCAGTTGGCTTGTTCCTTCTCATTCGAAGTTTTATTGAAGTTGTTGCCGTCTTTGGCTCGAGGTTCTTCGACTTTTCACTCTCCTGCCTCGATTTCTCTTGCGCAAGGCCTCGCGAAGGGGGCAGCTGAGCGCCCTCGCGAGCGTTCCTATCCTAGTCATTCAAAGAGTTCGCGACCTGGGCCCCTTACAGGAGCACCCCTCCAGTCCGTGCCCCACGGGCACCACGACACAAACAAAGGGCCTGGGTCGGTCGCCCCCCATGGCTGGGGCCGGGAACTATCCACGCTCGGGCACGTAGCCGGAAGGTACGGTAACGAAAGCAAAACGATGATTAACAGCAATAACCCAAACACGCCCCCGTGGGGCTCCGCACTATTGTCTTTGTTACACAGGAAAAAGGAAAGAAAGAACAAATCCGGCGCGGCTCGCCTCACACCGGCCCGCAGGGAAGGCCCGAGATGCCTCCGGAGCTCAGGCGGACTCCCTCTCGCGCTTCACCAGGGTGCGATGGTGGGCGGACACGTTGCCACCCCCCAAGCAGATACGACGGCGTGGAGGCTGACCGCGGCCACCGCTAGAGGAGTCGCCGCCTGAAGAAGAACCGGAGAAGCTTGAGGAACCCCGAGCGCCGCCAGCCGCGCGAGCGCTGCCCTCTCCATCATCGCCGGAGCTGGGTTCCCAGCCGCGGTCGTCACCCTCGGGGCAACACCCTGCACGGCGACCATCTTCCCCAAACACCCTCATATAGAGGGTGGCATCGCCGTCAAACTTGAAGTATAGGGTGCACCGACGGCTCAGGCCATGCACGCGGGCAAACGTCTGCCAACCACGGGCCAAGGACAGGCTCCCGGCCACGAAGACCTCCAGTGAGACCCATGAGGCCCAGCTGCAGCAGCCGTCAGCCTGGAGCCAGAGGCCGCCCGGGGCGCCGGCCGGGAGCTCACCGAGGAGGAAGCGAGGAAGCGGAAGCCGGGTGCTAGCCGGCTCCGCCGACCGCACAACGAACTCCGGCAGCACTTCAACAGCACGAAAGCGCGGCCTAGGGGGACGCGCAGCTGGAGCGCGCCCCCCGGCTGCAGCAATTCGCCCATTGCTGTGCTGAAGATCGCCTCCACGGCCGCGGGGAGCCACCGTGGTGGCCACAGGATGTTTGCGAGGGCGCCCTCGGCCGCGCTTGGGTGGGGTAGAGGCGGGCTCAACCCGGCAAGCCTTCCCCTTCTCAGCGGCCGAGAACCTCCTCGACGGGGCCATGAAGAAAAAGGAGAAGCAAGGGGGGATGGACTGGAAGGGCGCGCGCCGGTCCATACTTATGGCTGGCGATGGCCAACCAACGGCCCCCACGATCGCAGGTAATTATGACCTGCTTTGCATGCAGGGACTTGTCCAATCCATGCAGTTGCCGAGGCGCCATGGGGAAGTGGAGACGCCCACGTCCAACCAACCGCCATGCGGCGCCCAAGGCCGCAGGCTGTTAGGGCCCGCGGCGCTTCGCCCTTGCCCTTCCGCCTCCCTGCACGGCCAAGCCCGGGCGTGCCTTGGTCCCGAGGGCTACTGTCGGTGTCCTGGGAACGGGGGTCCCCAGACTTGCCTGCCTACGTCCTGCGGCATGGCTCAAAGGGGGGCCCAGCGCGGCCCATCTTCACCAACACAAACCCAAGACCCTCGCGAGGGGCAAGCCTCGCGGGGCGGACGACGCGGAGCTTCCTTAGGCGCGGCCTCGTCAGGCTGCCTCACGAGGAGGCGGAGAGATCAAGGCGGGGTACCTCACGAGGTGCCCGTGATGCAAGCCATGACGACCGGGGGCGCCAGGCGGGTGCCAGCCCGCCCAGCGTCCTCCCTTCCTCTTTGGTGCAAAGGGGGCAAGCGCAGCCGCAGAGTACCGAGGCATCAGGCAAAGGTTGCCATTTCGGTGCAACGAGACCAAGACCAGGAGGACTACGAGACGGAGGTCACCGTGGAGCCCAAGACGGCGTCATCACCAGATCTTTGCGCAGGCGAAGACTACTGTTGTCAGGATAGTTGATACTAGCTGTCCCCCTTTAAATTAGCTCACCATTGTTGGCTCCCTTCCCGCTCGATATTTGGGAAGAGGACCAGGGCCTCCATAAATAGGACCAGCCACCCACAGAGCAGGGGGGTCGAGACAGAGACGGAAAGAGAGAGAGAAAGCTGACTGAGCTCCTCCTAGTAGTTCATCACCCCAGCCAAGAACAGACCCTCGCGAGGTTGTTCTTCCTTGTATTGTTCACCATCATCAGCCCAAGAGGCAATCCACCACACCACAAACTGGAGTAGGGTATTACACCACATAGGTGGCCCGAACCAGTATAAACCATGTGTCTCTTGTGTTGTTCTTTCCATAGTTCAGATCCTAGCAAGGCGGGGGGTGTAGGTAGGTAGGAGGCGAAATCTCCGTGCGCACCCCAGTGTTCGAACCTCAAGGGTCTGCCGAAACCCGAAATCCGACACAGCCGAACCAGTGAACCCTCGTACTCCTCTCCGCGTGGGCATCCACTGTCGCGCCTTCCCCGGCTCTGTGTCGTCCCCTTCCTAGGCCTCGCCATCGTCCACCGCCTTGGTGCTCTCGGCGTGGTGTGGTCAACGTGGTCAATGACATTCCATCAGAAGGGTACTGTACATGGAGAGGCTGACAGCTGGGTCCATGGCCACAACCCAGTTTTTTTGTGATTTGCCAAGTAAGTTGCTTTGTCAGGCCTGTTGGGCTGCAAATCTTTCAAGACGAGGAGAGCTTTCATTCAGTTGGCCGAGAAAATGGCCCATCAGTAATGAGAAATGGGCTGTACATTTTTAAAACACATCAAACCGGCAATTAGTTTCAAATATCTTTTTTCATTTCGAGATTTTAAATTACATTAATTTTTTTGCGTGGAGAATTTGTTGGATTTTATATTAATATACATTTATTTTTAAAATCAGTTTGAATGTGAGTCGAAATTTCGGGATTAAAAACAGTTCGGACCGCACCAAAATATGCAAAATTTCGTATAATTTTTTAACCGTGGCCACAATATGTGTTGTAATGATAACAAAAAGAATATGGGCTCCAAAAAACCTAAATAATTAGCAAATGGGCTGTAAATTATTAGAAATAATGGCAGATGGGTTGTATGCTGTTTTCCACATATTTGAGGCTTTCCTAAAAAAAGGTTGACGCACAAGCAGTGACTGTTGGATGTCCAACAAACAGTCGTCGTGCTTCTTCAATCTCTGCTCTTCCTGCTCCAGCCGCTCAAACAAGCGCCGACGGGACTGCCTGCTCCCTCCTCCCCGCGGCCGGCTGTGCTGCTGCGCAGGCCTCACCACCCCACCGTACTCCCATCGCTGGCCTAGCCATCCCTCTAGTCACCCACACCTGTTGTTATTCTCCGGTGACGACAGACGAACCAGTAAACCCTCGTACAGTCGTACTCCCCTCCGCGTGGGAAACAACTGCCGAGTCTTCCCTGCCTCCTGTCGTTCCCTTCCTAGGCCACGCCATCGTCCACCGCCCTGGTGCTCTTGGCGCGGCCTGGTCAACGTGGTTAACGACCGACATGCATCTGAAGTGGACTGTACGTGGAGAGGCCGACAGCTGGGTCCACGGCCGCACACAAGGAAATGCTTCCTTATTATGCGCAAAATAATGATTCCTCCACCTGACATCAGGGACCCACCGAAAGGGCCTCTGTATTTCGCGAAAAAAATGTTACCGCTGCTGACAGCTCGGACCCACCAGCTATATCTTCGCACGCAAGGAAGTGCCTCCTTATTACGCACAAAAAAATTAATACTCCCCTTGTTAGCTGGGACCCAGTATAGTGGCAGGCTGACTTGTGGGCCTACTAAGTTGACGGGGACGGAGGGCTTTGTCAACTTAGTCTTATGCACGACTCAAGCTCCAGTGACCATACGATGTCCATCCAACGGCCGTAGTGCTTTTTCAACCTCTGGTCTTCTTGCTCCAGCGGCCCAAACCAGGGCCGGTCGTGCCTCGTGCTCCTGCCTCCCATGGCCGGCTGTGATGCGGCGGAGGCCTCACCGCCCCCTACTACTCCCACCGCTGGCCAGGCCATCCCCCTACTCACCCACACCCCCTGTTATTCTCCGGCGATGGCAGCCTCACACCGCAGCGAACCAGTGAACCCTTGTACTCCTCTACGTGTGGGCATCCACTGCCGCGTCTTCCCCGGCTCCGCGTCGTCCCCTTCCTAGGCCTTGTCATCGTCCACCGCCCTGGTGCTCTTGGCGCGGCGTGGTTAACGTGGTCAAGGAACAGCTTCTATCGGACGTGGACTGTATGTGGAGAGGCTGACAGCTGGGTCCACGGCCGCAGCAAGGAAGTGCCTCCTTATTACGTGCAAAATAATTATTCCTCCACCTGACAGCAGGGACCCACCGGACGAGCCACCGTATTTCGCAAAAAAAACGTTTCCCCCCTGACTGCTGGGACCCACCAGCTACATCTTCGCACGCAAGGAAGTACCTGATAGTCGGGACCAACCTGGTCGAAGCGTACGTAGCGTTGTCATTCTGGTCGCGAACATGTATGTACATATATATTGGTGGATGTAGAGGCGCGCACGTGTCGTAGTAGAGGCGCGTACGTGTCCTAGTAGAGGCGCGCACGTAGCATGTACATGTACGTACAGCGGCCAGGGTGCAAGAAAGAAAATATGGCCACGTATGCGTACATACGGGCGAGGTCTCGAACGCCTACTCGCGCATACGTACGGCCAGGGCTCGTGTACATGGCTGGGTCGGAACGGAGAAACAGCGTCGTTGTCGTGTTCATGGGGAGGCAACGGAATGCGTCGTGTTCATGGGGAGGCAACGAAAAGTGTCGTGTTCATCAGGAGGCAACGGAACGCGTGGGAGCCAACCGGCTGGGTCAGAACGGAATGCGTGGTCGTGTTCATCGGGAGGGCTTGGACGGAACAGGCGATGGAAATGAGGCCTGGTGTACCGCACAACGGAGGAAACGGACCTCCTACGTTCGGAACGGGGTCCTGTTGACTGGAAGGGGTCTGGCGTACCGCAAAACGGAGGAAACAGACCTCCTATGGTCGAAACGGGGGTCCTGTTGATCGGGAGGGGTGTGGCGTACGGCAAGACGGACGAAACGGACCTCCTACGGTCGAAACAGGGGTCCTGATGATCGGGGGGTGTGGCGTACCGCAAAACGGACGAAACGGACCTCCTACGGTCGAAACGGGGGTCCTGTTCATCAGGAGGGGTGTGGCGTACGCAAAAGGGACTCCACGCGATACTGTTCATCTCCACCGTCGACCTCCTCCAGCCTCCACGGGCTACCGTCGACCTCCTCCAGCCTCCACAGGCTCCTGTTCATCCAGCCTCCACCGCCCGCTACTCTATCGACTACTGTTCAACCACCCCTCCACGGGCACCCCTCCACCGTCTACTTTTCATCCATCCCTCCACACCACGGGGTCTTGTTCAACCACCCCTCCATGGGCACCCCTCCACCATCTACTATTCATCCAGCCCTCCACCACACCACGGGGTCCTGTTCATCCAGAGGCAACGCCACCGCTCACTGTTCATCTAACCCCCCCCCCCACCCACCGCAACGCTCACTATTCATCCAATCGACCAGCTTCAGTTAGCAGCAGTAGCGAAGGAATCGCTCGATCGGGTTCAGTTAACAGCCATCGATCGATCACTCGGGTTCAGTAACGCGTAGCCTGCAGTGCAGTCTCTCGGGTTTAGTTAGAGCCCAACGCCTCGCTCGGGTTCAGGTAGAGCCAACGCCTCACACACACGCGCGTACGCGTACGAGAGAAACGCGCATCGTTCGGCCCCCGACCTCCCACCGTAACCGGGAACTCCCTGAAATTTTCCTCGCCCTCGCTTCTACCACGGTTTTTTCCGTCATGGACGGCCCAAAGAATGTCATGCAGCTGCGCCTCCGGCCTGCCCAGGACGAAAAGCCCATTTTCTGTCATGATTTTTTGTCATAGAAGTAGGAGCCCACCACATCTATGATGATACCGGGTTTTGTCACAATTATCGTCATAGAAGTGTCATATGTATGACAGAAAAAAATTGTTCGGCCCAAAATGTCACGGATGTGTCTTTTTTTTGTAGTGGAAGCTGAAGCCAGTTGTCGGCCGGATCCTCCGACCAGACAACGAACTCTGTCAACACCTCCGCCGAGTGGAAGCATGGCCGGGGAGGCCGCGCAATCACGACGTGTCTCACCTCATCGATGGGGCTGCCATCACCGAAGTGACCTCCACCACGCGCAGCGGCGCCACCCCGGGAGCGGGGGGCCACGGCGGGTGTCGTGGTGTGCTTGCGGGGACGGCTGCGTCCCCGCTTGGGCGCCGGGGAGCCAGGCCCCTCGCGAGGGACCTTTCCTTTCTCCGCGACGGAGAACTTCTTCGACGGCGCCATTGGAGTCGGTGGTGGAGCAGAGGAAGAAGAAGCAGGCGGAATAGGAAGAAGTGGGGGACGGGGGCTCCGCGCCTTCCTCATTTATAGCAGGAGAAGGCCAACCAGCACCCCCATGATCACATGTGATGATGGCTTTCCTTGCATGTCGCAGGGACTTGTCAAGTCGGGCAGTTGCCGAGGCAGCATGGGGAAGTGGAGACGCCCACGTCCAATCAACTGCCACGCGTCAACCGAGGCCACGGGCTTTTGGAGCCCATGGCGCTCCGCGCTTGACCTTTTGGCTTTGCCTCGAAGCCAAGCCCGAGAGTGCCTTGGGCCAAGGGGCTAGTGTCGGCGTTCTGCAAGTGGGGGTCCCCAGACTTGCCTACCTGCGGCCCGCGGCGTGGCTGGGCTGGCAGGTCTGTATGGCCCATCTTCATCGACAAGGCATTTAAGACCCTCACGAGGGTCCAAGCCTCACGAGGCGGACGACCCAAGACCTCCTTAGGAGTGGCCTCGCCAGGCAGGCTCGCGAGGGGCGGAGAGATCAAGGCAAGGCAAACCTCGCGAGGTCCTCGTGACGTGAGCCATGACGATCGAGACCAGGCGGGCGCCAGCAAGCGCAGTATCCTTGCTTCCTCTTTGGTGCCAAGGGGGCAAGCGCAGGCGTGGAGTACCGAGGTATCAAGCAAAGGTTTCCATATTGGTGCAACGAGACCAAGACCAGAAGGACGGCAAGATGAAGGTCACCACGGAGCCCAGGACGGCGTCACCACCAGAGCCTTTGGCAGGCGAAGACCACTTTTGTCAGGATAAGTTGTACTATATGTCCCCCTTCAAATTGGCCGTTGTTGGCTCCCTTCCCGCTCAATATTTAGGGAAAGGACCAGGGCCTATATAAGTAGAACTAGCCACCATAGTAGGGGGCGAGCTGATCAGATCGACCGGATCGGATTAAGAACAGATCGAGAGGCATCTAACCCACACAAGTTCACTGGGCACAAGAACACCTCAACCTCAGTAGGCTATTCTTCCCCTTGTACTGTTCATCATCAGCCCAAGAGGCAATCCACCACCACCACACTGGAGTAGGGTATTACACCACAACGGTGGCCCGAACCAGTATAAATCTTGTGTCTTTCTGTGTTGTGAGTTCGTCGAGTTCATCCGCGAGATCTTAGAGAGCTAGGGCATGGATCGATAGGGAGAAAACCTTCGCGCATACCCTAGTGTTCGAACCTTGAGGGTCTGCCGGAGCCCGTGATCCGACAATGATGAATAGTACAAGGGGAAGAACAGCCTCCTGAGGTTGAGGTGGTCTTGTGCTTGGCGACTTGTGTGGGTGAGATGCCCCTGAATGAGTTCTCCCTTTTCTCCTCTCTTTTCTTATGGTGGCTAGTTCTACTTATATAGGCCCTGGTCCTCTCCCCAAATATTGAGCGGGAAGGAAGCCAACAATGGCCAATTTGAAAGGGGACAGCTAGTACAGCTTATCCTGACAAAAGTAGTCTTCGCCTGCAAAAGGCTCTAGTGGTGACGCCGTCTTGGGATCCATGGTGACCTCCTTCTTGCCGTCCTGCTGGTCTTGGTCTCGTTGCACCGATATGGAAACCTTTCCTTGATGCCTCGGTACTCCACACCTGCGCTTGCCCCCTTGGCCCCAAAGAGGAAGCAAGGACACTGCGCGCGCTAGCGCCCGCCTGGTCTCGATCTTCATGGCTCATGTCACGAGGACCTCGCGAGGTTTTCCTTGCCTTGATCTCTCCGCCCCTCGTGAGCCTGCCTGGTGAGGCTGCTCCTGAGGAGGTCTTGCGTCGTCCGCCTCGCGAGGCTTGGCCCCTCGCGAGGGTCTTGAATACCTCATCGATGAAGATGGGCCGTACAGACCTGCTAGCCCAGCCACGCCGTGGGCCGCAGGCAGGCAAGTCTGGGGACCCCTGTTCCCAGAACGCCGGCAGTAGCCCCTGGCCCTGAGGCGCGCTCGGGCTTGGCTTCGAGGCGAAGCCAAAGGTCAAGCGCGGAGCACCGCAGGCCCCAAAAGCTTGCAGCCTCGGTTGATGTGTGGCGGTTGATTGGACGTGGGCGTTTCCGCTTCCCCATGCTGCCTCGGCAACTGCCCGTCTTGACAAGTCCCTGCGATATGCAAGGAAAACCAGCATTACCTGTGATCGTGGGGGGCGCTGGTTGGCCTTCTCCTGCTATAAATGAGGAAGGAGGCGGAGCCCCCGTCCCCCACTTCTTCCCATTCCGCCTGCTTCTTCCTCCTCTGCTCCACCATCGACTCCAATGGTGCCGATCCGAAGGTTCTGAGCTGACGAGAAGGGAAAGATTCCCCTCGACATGCCAGCGCTGCTTCCGCCAAAGAAGAGGTTGGTCCACCGTCGAGACGCTGCGGCGATACAATTGGTGACGAGGCCTTGGTGTGAGCGGCCTCCTCCTGGGTATCCACTGCCCTTGCATGCCCAACCTGGGGGCTCGGGAGGAAGGAGCAACGAGCATCGGCGCACACACCACGGCCATGGTCGATGCGCTGCGGCGACGAGTGCCGTCGCTCCTGTAGTCCATGCCGCAGACTTCTTACACGAGCTCGTGATGTGTACGGCGATGCCCCCAAGCTCCTGGATCTGCTTCCCGCACTTCTTCTCTGACATGATGCCGCCCAGGGGGCCTCTTGAACTCTGGTTGCAGCATGCCGACTGTGACGCTCCGGCGACCGGAACAGAGGTTGAAGCAGTCTCCACCGGAAAGATCTTCATGACCCGTGGCTGGGGCGAGGTCACGCGGGGGTGTGTAGATAGGATTCTCCTAGGTTCTTGTCTTTTGTTCCCTGCGAGGAATCGAGAAGTGCCCCGTGGGGGCGTGTAAAGAGTCTGTAATGTATTTTGTCGATATTATCCCAATTATGGAAGCGTTGTGAGCGCAAGTCCTGTTTAGGCTCGGTCTTCCGTTTCTAATCTCGCGACAGCTTGTTGCTCTACGCTGACAGGTCCCGGTCCCCAGGCAAGCTTTAGCCGTCGCTGGTATGCCAGGTCACGTGACGTGGTCAAGGCCAGGAGGTGAGCGGCCCGAGGTCCAGTAAGAGCTCCTGAGGCGCGATGCTCAAGGGGTCCCCTTTAGCGCTCAAGCAGCCGTGGTAAGATAAGAAAGGGAGGCGACGTTGCCACAATAGGGCTGCGGCGAGCGTGTCCCCTAGGTTCCAACGATTAGTTGATCTGAGCTCGTGACTTATCTTGGCGGTCCGGGGTCGATTCTTCGTGATGCACCATACCTGTGCGCGAACATCCGCAGCGTAGCTAGGTCACGCCCATCCGGGCCTTCCCCTTTCCTATGCTCTCCTTTGTGCTCTACATCCTCAGGTCCCGGCCCTCAAGCGAGCTCAGCCATCGCTGGTATGCCAGGTCGCGTGTCGTGGTCAAGGCCAGGGGGTGAGGGCTGGAGAGCCAGTAAAAGCTCCTGAGTCGCGATGCTCAGGAGCCCCCCTTTTAACGTGCAAGCGGATTACTTGGAAGAGGTGGGAGCTCGCGGTGCCGCCTGGTGTTATTCTCGTGAGATTCCTGTGAGCCAGCACAAGGAAGAACACAATATGCCGTTATGGTTACCAGCCTGCCACTGGTTGCTCCACGAGGGGGTGAAGGCACTGAGGGCCCGGTGAGGTGAAGTGCGCGGGGCGTGCCGCGAGCCAGAGCTCGACCACTCAGGTTTTTCAACGTGCCAGGGATGGACCCGTGCATCAGCACCGTGCCGCCGTGAGGAGGCCCCATGGGAGGCGACAATTGAGCAGGTAGTAATCATAGGTAGATTAAACATGAGAGTAGAAGGCTTAAGTAAGTGCATGGGAGATACGTGCCACTGGGTCAAGCCTGAGCGGCTTAGGGATGATGTAGCCCGAGGGGCGCTCCCAACAAGGTAAGCTAAAGACATAAAAAGGGATACATGCCACAGGGACGGACCCACGCGGCCTGGGAATGATGCACCCCGAGGGGCGCTCCAAGCTAATGAACCTGGAAAATGTCACCTGGTTATGTTGACGAAGGAGAGTTGGGGCAGCTGAAGGTGTGCAGCAAAGCGGTTGCTCCTCACGAGCCACCGGGCCCCTGAGCCTCAGGAGGCTCTGGGGGCTCAGGTGGTTCCTTGAGGAGCGTCTCCATCTCCATCAGGACGGCGTGGTGCCTGGCCTCCTGAGCCGCTAGGATGCGCCGCAAGTTGCGCTGGTAGGCAGATGACATGCTCGGCAGGCCGAAGGGCATGCAAATGTAGCTGTGCGGTGGGCCCTCGCAGCGTCCCACGTGCGAAGGCCAGAAAAGCTCCTGAGAAGCGCCCCTGTTGAGCCCTGGAACATCGATGCAGACGCACAGCCTGGCATCCTCGCCTGGATGGGAAGCTGCGCCTCGTGAGCAGCGGTAGCCGCGCATGGCCCTTGATACGTCTCCAACGTATCTACTTTTGCAAACACTTTTTCCCTTGTTTTGGACTCTAACTTTCATGATTTGAATGGAACTAACCCGGACTGACGCTGTTTTCAGCAGAACTACCATGGTGTTATTTATGTGCAGGAGCAAACGTTCTCGGAATGACCTAAAAGTTCACGAAGCCACTTTTCATAAAATAAGAAAAATACCTGCAAAGATGAAGGCCAGGGGCCCACCACCTTGTCACAAGGGTGGGGGCGCGCCCCCTACCTCGTGGGCCCCCTATTGCGTCTCCGACTCCAACTCCAACTCCATATATTGAGTCTCGGGGAGAAAAAAATCAGAGAGAAGAAATCATCGCGTTTTACGATACGGAGCCGCCGCCAAGCCCTAAAACCTCTCGGGAGGGCTGATCTGGAGTCCATTCGGGGCTCCAGAGAGGGGAATCCATCGTCATCATCAACCATCCCCATCACCAATTTCATGATGCTCACTGCCGTGCGTGAGTAATTCCATCGTAGGCTTGCTGGACGGTGATGGGTTGGATGGGATCTATCATGTAATCGAGTTAGTTTTGTTAGGGTTTGATCCCTAGTATCCACTATGTTCTGAGATTGATGTTGCCATGACTTTGCTATGCTTAATGCTTGTCACTAGGGCCCGAGTGCCATGATTTCAGATCTGAACCTATTATGTTTTCATCAATATATGAGTGTCCTTGATCCTATCTTGCAAGTCTATAGTCACCTATTATGTGTTATGATCCGTTAACCCGAAGTGACAATAATCGGGATACTTACCGGTGATGACCGTAGTTTGAGGAGTTCATGTATTCACTATGTGTTAATGCTTTGTTCCGGTTCTCTATTCAAAGGAGGCCTTAATATCCCTTAGTTTCCGTAAGGACCCCATTGCCACGACAGGGTAGGACAAAAGATGTCATGCAAGTTCTTTTCCATAAGCACGTATGACTATGTTCGGAATACATGCCTACATTATATCAATGAACTGGAGCTAGTTCTGTGTCACCCTAGGTTATGACTGTTACATGATGAACCGCATCCGGCATAATTCTCCATCACTGATCCATTGCCTATGAGCTTTCCATATATTGTTCTTCGCTTATTTACTTTCCCGTTGCTATTGCTATCATCACTACAAAATACCAAAAACATTACTTTTATTACTGTTACCTTTTGTTACCGTTACCACTACTATCATATTACTTTGCTACTAAACACTTTGCTGCAGATAGTAAGTTTCCAGGTGTGGTTGAATTGACAACTCAGCTGCTAATACTTGAGAGTATTCTTTGGCTCCCCTTGTGTCGAATCAATAAATTTGGGTTTAATACTTTACCCTCGAAAACTGTTGCGATCCCCTATACTTGTGGGTTATCAAGACTATTTTCGGGCGCCGTTGCCGGGGAGCATAGCTCTATTCTTTGAGTCACTTGGGATACATATCTGCTTATCATTATGAAGAACTTGAGAGATCCAAAAACCAAGATCTATCCCTCAACTATGAGGGGGGTAAGGAACTGCCATCTAGCTCTGCACTTGATTCACCTTCTGTTATGAGTAAGTTTGCGACACCTACACCTGCTTCTACTATTCGTTCTGATATGTCGCGTGTTATTGATGATGCCACTTCTGCTATGCATGATACTTATGATGAAACTACCTCTATGCCTGATACTACTGTGCCACTTGGTGATTTTCTTGATGAACAAATTGCTAGGGCTAGAGAAATTGAAAATATTGAATCTGATGATACTGATGAAAGTGATGATGAAGAATCACTTGTTATTCCTAAGGGTTATGTTTTTGATCAAGAAGCTTCTTTCGCTATCTTAGCTTGCGAAAATAGAAATGAACTAAAAAGGTTATTAGCTAAATGGAGTAAGCAATCTCTAAGTGCTAGAATGAAACCTGACCCTGCTTTTGCTACTTCACCTATCTGTGTTACCGATAAGGATTATGAATTCTCTGTTGATCCTGATATAATTACTTTGGTTGAATCTGATCCTTTTCATGGTTATGAATCTGAAACTATTGTGGCACATCTTACTAAGTTGAATGATATAGCCACCCTGTTCACTAAAGATAAGAGAACTCGCTACTTTTATATCCTCAAAATATTTCCGTTCTCATTAAAGGGTGATGCTAAGATATGGTTTAATTCTCTTGATCATGGTTGTGTGCGTAGTCCCCAGGATATGATTTATTACTTCTCTGCTAAATATTTCCCTGCTCATAAGAAACAAGCTGCTTTAAGGGATATATATAATTTTGTGCAAATTGAAGAAGAGAGTCTCCCACAAGCTTGGGGGAGGCTTCTCCAATTACTTAATGCTTTGCCGGATCATCCTCTTAAGAAAAATTAAATACTTGATATCTTTTATAATGGACTAACCCATGCCTCCAGAGATTACCTGGATAGTTGTGCTGGTTCTGTTTTCAGGGAAAGAACACCGGATGAAGCTGAAATTTTATTGAACAATATGTTGACAAATGAAAATAATTGGACACCTCCAGAGCCAATTCCTGAGCCTATTCCTAAACGAACTCCAAAGAAGAGGGGTATTCTATTTCTCAGTCCTGAAGATATGCAAGAGGCAAAGAAATCTATGAAAGAAAAGGGTATTAAGGCTGAAAATGTTAAGAATTTACCTCCTATTGAAGAAATACATGGTCTTAATTTACCGCCAGTTGAAGAAACATATAATCTTAATCCATTACCTATTGAAGAAACTCATGGCCTTGATAACCCGACACATGTAGTAAAGGTAAATTCTCTCTATAGAGATGATAAAGCTGAAATCCCATTTACTAAAATTGCTAGCCCATGCTTAGATGAGTTTGATAAATTTATGGCTAAGCAAGAAGACTTTAATACTTATTTTGGTAGACAATTGAAATACAATTCAAATATGCTTGAACACTTGGGTGATTATATGGCTAATGTTAAAGGTGAACTTAAACTTATTAGTAAACATGCTTCTATGGTTACCACTCAAGTCGAACAAGTACTTAAAGCTCAAAATGATTTGCTCAATGAATTGAATAGTAAATATAATGATAATGTTGTTAGAGTGGCTACTAGAATTGGTAGAATGACTCAGGAACCTTTGTATCCTGAAGGCCATCCTAAGAGAATTGAGCAAGATTCTCAGAGAAATAATATAGATGTACCTAGTTCTTCTAAAAAGAAGAAAAAGAAAAACGATAGGACTTTGCATGCTTATAGTGATCCTATTGTTGAAACACCTGAGAATCCAAATGATATTTCTATTTCTGATGCTGAAACACAATCTGGTAATGAACCTGAGACTAGTGATAATGTTAATGATAATGTTAATGATAATGTTAATGATAATGTTCATGATGATGCTCAACATAGTAATGATAATGATGTAGAAATTGAACCTACTGTTGATCTTGATAACCCACAATCAAAGAATCAACGTAATGATAAGAAAGACTTCGTTGCTAGGAAACATGGTAAAGAAAGAGAGCCTTGGGTTCAGAAACCCATGCCTTTTCCTCCCAAACCATCCAAGAAAAAGGATGATGAGGATTTTGAGTGCTTTGTTGATTGCAATGACAACTAGAGATCATATTTTCTTGTGCCATGCTTGATTAGCTATGAGTTATAATGGTTTACCTTGCGTGCCAACATGCTATTGAGATAGTTATGATGTGGTATGATAGGGTGGTATCCTCCTCTGAATAATTTAAGTGACTTGACTTGGCACATGTTCACGCATGTAGTTGAAACAAAATCAACATAGCCTTCACGATATTTATGTTCATGGTGGATTATATCCTACTCATGCTTGCATTCGGTGTTGATTAATTTTAATGCATGCTCATGATTGTTGTCGCTCTCTAGCTGGTCGCTTCCCAGTCTTTTGCTAGCCTTCACTTGTACTAAGCAGGAATACTGCTTGTGCATCCAAACTCCATAAACCCCAAAGTTATTCCACATGAGTCCACTATACCTACCTATATACGGTATCTACCTGCTGTTCCAAGTAAATTTGTATGTGCCAAACTTTAAACCTTCAAATAAATATCCTGTTTTGTATGCCCCAATAGCTCATGTATCAACTAGGGTTGTCTGTATCTTCCATGTTAGGCGGGTTATTCTCAAGAGGAGTGGACTCCGCTCCTCACTCACGAGATAAATGGCTGTTCACTGGGATGCCCAGTCCCATGCTTTATGCAAACTAAATCAAAATAATTGCAAACAAAACTCCCCCTGGGACTCTTGTTAGTTGGAGGCACTCGTTGTTTCGATCAAGCCATGGATTGATGCTTGTTGGTGGAAGGGAGAGTATAAACTTTACCATTCTATTTGGGAACCGCCAATAATGTGTGTAGCATTGAAGATATCGCCATCTCTTGGTTGTTATGTTGACAAACAAAGTATACCGCTCAAAATATTATTCACCTCTATTTCAAAACCGAGCTCTGGCACCTCTACAAATCCCTGCTTCCCTCTACGAAGGGCCTATCTATTTAATTTTGATGAGTCATCAACCTCTTATTAAAAAGCACCAGTTGGAGAGCACCACTGTCATTTGCATTCATTACTGTTAGTTTACATTGAGTATGACTTGACTGGATCTCTTTTACCATGAATTACAATGTCTAGTCAGTCCTTGGTCTTTAAAGGTGCTCTGCATTTATGTTTTGTGGTCTCAGAAAGGGCTAGCGAGATACCACCTTGTTATATCATATTATGGTTGTTTTGAGAAAGTGTTGTCATCCGAGATTTATTATTATGGCTCGCTAGTTGATCATGCTATTGATACGAGTAAACTTGAGACCTGAGTGTTATTGCAAATGTGGTTAGTTATAATATTTGCTGAAAACTTGAATGCTGGCTTTACATATTTACAACAACAAGAGCAAACAGAGTTTGTATAAGTTTTTCTTTATCACTTTCAGTTTGTCAACTGAATTGCTTGAGGACAAGCAAAGGCTTAAGCTTGGGGGAGGTGATACATCTCCAACGTATCTACTTTTCCAAACACTTTTGCCCTTGTTTTGGACTCTAAGTTGCATGATTTGAATGGAACTAACCCGGACTGGCGATGTTTTCAGCAGAACTACCATGGTGTTATTTATGTGCAGGAGCAAACGTTCTCGGAATGACCTAAAACTTCACGGAGCCACTTTTCAGAAAATCAGAAAAATACCTGCAAAAGATGAAGGCCGGGGGCCCACCACCTTGCCATGAGGGTGGGGGCGCCTGCCCCCCTAGGGCGCGGCCCCTACCTCGTGGGCCCCCTGTTGCGTCTCCGACTCCAACTCCAACTCCATATATTGAGTCTCGGGGAGAAAAAAATCAAAGAGAAGAAATCATCATGTTTTACGATACGGAGCCGCCGCCAAGCCCTAAGACCTCTCAGGAGGGCTGATCTGGAGTCCGTTCGGGGCTCCGGAGAGGGGAATCCGTCGCCATCGTCATCATCAACCATCCTCCATCACCAATTTCATGATGCTCACCGCCGTGCGTGAGTAATTCCATCGTAGGCTTGCTGGACGGTGATGGGTTGGATGGGATCTATCATGTAATCGAGTTAGTTTTGTTAGGGTTTGATCCCTAGTATCCACTATGTTCTGAGATTGATGTTGCCATGACTTTGCTATGCTTAATGCTTGTCACTAGGGCCCGAGTGCCATGATTTCAGATCTGAACCTATTATGTTTTCATCAATATATGAGTGTTCTTGATCCTATCTTGCAAGTCTATAGTCACCTATTATGTGTTATGATCCGTTAACCCCGAAGTGACAATAATCGAGATACTTATCGGTGATGACCGTAGTTTGAGGAGTTCATGTATTCACTATGTGTTAATGCTTTGTTCTGGTTCTCTATTCAAAGGAGGCCTTAATATCCCTTAGTTTCTGTAAGGACCCCGCTGCCACGGGAGGGTAGGACAAAAGATGCCATGCAAGTTCTTTTCCATAAGCACGTATGACTATGTTCGGAATACATGCCTACATTATATCAATGAACTGGAGCTAGTTCTATGTCACCCTAGGTTATGACTGTTATATGATGAACCGCATCCGTCATAATTCTCCATCACTAATCTATTGCCTACGAGCTTTCCATATATTGTTCTTCGCTTATTTACTTTCCCATTGCTATTGCTATCATCACTACAAAATACCAAAAACATTACTTTTATTACTGTTACCTTTTGTTACCGTTACCACTACTATCATATTACTTTGCTACTAAACACTTTGCTGCAGATATTAAGTTTCCAGGTGTGGTTGAATTGACAACTCAGCTGCTAATACTTGAGAGTATTCTTTGGCTCCCCTTGTGTCGAATCAATAAATTTGGGTTGAATACTTTACCCTCGAAAACTGTTGCGATCCCCTATACTTGTGGGTTATCAGCCCTTGCATCTTGCAATTCCTGGGTGGTCTTGGTGATGATCTCCTGAACGGTGAGCGATCCTTGCCCTGTGCCCTCCTGAGGGAAACATGCCGTGAAGCACGCCTCCAAGTGGTGCCCAAGCGCCTCCCTCGTGATGTGGGCAAGGTATGAGGCCTTCCAGAAGAAAGCCCCCGAGCCCTGCCCGAGAAGGGCGCCGGGCACGCCTCCCTATGCGATGGAGGGAGGCGCCCCGGGAGCGGGCGCTAATCCTGACGAGGCTCCGGCTATGACGCCACCCTCCTGAGGTCCTGCACGGCGCAGCTTCTTCTTCTTCTTGGGGACGGCCTCAGGAGGGCCCTCGCCCTTGCTGTCGGGGTCGTCGATTGCTACAGCTTGGAAGGCAGGCTTGAGGGAGCACACCGCATCTCTTTCTGCACATGGGACCGTGATGATTCCGCCGCTTCCCGGCATCTTGAGGACATTGTAGCCATGATGGGTCACCGCCATGAACTTGGCCAGGGATGGATACCCGAGGACGGCATTGTACGGCAGACGGATGTGCGCTACATCGAAGTCGATGAGCTCGGTGCGGTAGTTCTTGCGTTCCCCGAAGGTGACAGGGAGGCGGACCTGCCCTATCGGTGTGGTGGAACCGCCGATCACTCTTGAGAAAGGCTTGGTAGGCTGAAGCTAGTCATATGGCACTTGGAGGTTGTCGAACGTGTCGACGGACAGGAAGTTGAGCCCTGCGCCGCCGTCGATGAGGGTCTTGGTAACTTGCATGTTGCTGATGACTGGGGAGCAAAGCATCGGGAGGGCGCCAGCGGTAGCTGCGCACTTGAGCTGATTCGCCGAGTTTAACGTGATGGGGCACTTGGACCATCTGAGCGGGCGTGTGGCTTCGAGCTTGGGGAGGACTACATTCACTTCACGAGCAAACTGCTTGAAGATACGCTGCGAGGCTGGGGCCTGGGCTCTGCCCGAGATGTAGGCGATAGCACGTTATTCCTGGAAGCCCCCAGCCCCCTCGTCTTGATGGTGTTCGTCATTCCTTCTTGGCGGTGGCGGCAGCGGAGGGAGTCCGGCGTTGCCTTTAGGACAATCCTCATGAGGCTGATCCCTCCAGGCGCCCTCGGGAGGCTGATCCTGCCAGCGGTCCTCACGAGGCCGGTCGTGCCACTGCTGGCGCAGGCCACAGTCGTCCCAGCGTCCGCCACCACGCCCTCCTCCTCGGTCGTAGCCCCGGTCGCCACACTCTGGGCGTCGACAGAAGCGTCCTTCGCGAATGGCTCTGAGCTCTTGACAGTCGCTGGTGTTGTGGGTATTCAGGTTGTGGAAGGCACAGAATGGACGGCTGCTCTTGGATGACTCTGGTTAGTCTCTGCCACGCTTGGTGACTGGTTCCGCTGCGAGCACGGCTGCTCCCTTGCGCTTCACGTCCTTTGGCCTTGGCTTTCTTCTCCTCCGGGCTGTGGCTGGGAGCTCGAGGAGGGAGAGGCTCCCCTCCTCAGCTCTTGCGCACTTGGTCGCCAAGTTGAACAACTCCAGGGACGTGCACAGCTCCTCGTGGATAGCGAGCTCTTCCTTCATCTTGACATCGCGGACGCCATCAAAGAATGCAGAGATGATGGCCTCGACCGTCACCTTGGGGATCTTGAGGCGGACGTTGTTAAAGCGCTGGATGTACTTCTGGAGGTTCTCTCCTAGTTGCTGCCTGACGCGGCGCAGGTCACCCGCTACCGGTGGGCGGTTGCGAGTGCCCTGGAAATCAGTGACGAAGCGGTTGCGCATCTCGTCCCAAGAGGAGATCGAGCCCGGTGGCAGGTTCAGGAGCCAGGAGCGGGCACCATCCTTGAGATCCATGGGAAACCAGTTGGCCATGACTTTCTCGTCGCCGTTGGCCGCTTTGATGATTAGCTCGTAGAGCTACAAGAACTCCGCGGGGTCGGGGGTGCCGTCATAGCGAGGAGGAAGATCCGGCTTGAACTTGCCCGGCCAGGCGACGCTAGGCGGCTCGGGGGTGAAAGCGCGACAGCCGGCTGTGGTCACCAGGGCCCGCCTTGGGGGTGGAGCTTGGTCTTGATAGGGTCCGTGCCCTGCAGCTACAGGTGGCACGCGGTCTTGCTGCCGCACCCGGTCCTGGCGCGGTAGCACGAGGAGCGGCGGAGTGTTTTCTTGCGGTTGAGGGACTTCTTGACAACTTCTTTCTTCACGCGCGGGCGCGGGACGCGGCGGGTCGCGTCATGGAGCCGCATACCTTTGTGCCAGGGCGCCATCTTGGGGCAGAGGTGGTGGAGGCGCTTCGTGAGCTACGTCGCTCGTAGCTGGCGGAGGGCGAGGCGGAGAGAGGGACGGCGCAGGGGAGCCCCCTGCAGCGCGGACAAGCTCGGCGATGCGGTCGAGCCAGTCCTCGTAGAGGTTGTCGACCGGTCGGTAGCGTAGGAGCTCATGCGCCATGAGGAGCGCGGACCTGCGTCCATGGGAGGGCGACATGCAATGGAAGAAGAACCAACCAGGGTCAGCGATGGAGTGGCGGTGCGGTCGTCCCGCTACACCGAGGGGTGCAACGAGGATGCTTGCTGCTCATTCCCCGCCGAGCCGGTGGTGGCGTTGGCGGTAGGCAACGGGGAACAACGAGGTGGCCCGCCGATGGGAGCCGTCTGAGCGACGCGGGTGGCGAGGGCAGCCCGGCGCTTAGCACGAGCACGACGGGCGTCTGCCATGGAGACGACGGAGCAACGGGGCGCGTAGCGACGGAAGGAAGATTCGGCGCAGCCCTACCTGGCGCACGAAATGTCGGATCACGGGTTCTGGCAAAACCCTCGAGGTTCGAACACCGGGGTGCGCGCGAAGGTTTTCTCCCTATTGATCCACGCCCTAGCTCTCTAAGATTTTGCCGACGAACTCGACGAACTCACAAGACAAAGAAACCAAGATTTATATTGGTTCGGGCCACCGTTGTGGTGTAATACCCTACTCCAGTGTGGCGATGGTCGATTGCCTCTTGGGCTGATGATGAACCATACAAGGGGAAGAACAACCTCCTAAGGTTGAGGTGATCTTGTGCTTGGCGACTTGTGTGGGTGAGATGCCCCGGAATGAGTTCTACCTTTTCTCCTCTCTTTTCATGTGGTGCCTAGTTCTACTTATATAGGCCCTGGTCCTCTCCCCAAATATTGAGCGGGAAGGGAGCCAACAACGGTAAATTTGAAAGGGGACAGCTAGTACAGGTTATCCTGACAAAAGTAGTCTTCGCCTACAAAAGGCTCTGGTGGTGACGCCGTCTTGGGCTCCATGGTGACCTCCGTCTTGCCGTCCTACTAGTCTTGGTCTCGTTGCACCAATATGGAAACCTTTCCTTGATGCCTCGGTACTCCACTCCTGTGCTTGCCCCCTTGGCACCAAAGAGGAAGCAAGGACACTACGCACGGTGGCGCCCGCCTGGCGCCCGCCTGGTCTCAATCTTCATGGTTCACGTCACGAGGACCTCGCGAGGTTTGCCTTGATCTCTCTGCCCCTCGTGAGCCTGCCTGGCGAGGCCGCTCCTGAGGAGGTCTTGTGCCGTCCGCCTCGCGAGGCTTGGCCCCTCGCGAGGGTCTTGAATACCTCATCGATGAAGATGGGCCGTACAAACCTACTAGCCCAGCCACACCGTGGGCCGCAGGCAGGCAAGTCTGGGGACCCCCGTTCCCAGAACGCTGACAAACACTTTCTCAAAACAATCATAATATGATATAACAAGATGGTATCTCGCTAGCCCTCTCTGAGACCGCAAAACATAAATGCAGAGCACCTCTGAAGATCATGGACTGACTAAACATTGTAATTCATGGTAAAAGAGATCCAGTCATACTCAATGTAAACTAATAGTAATATATGCAAATGACAGCGGTACTCTCCAACTAGTGCTTTTTAATAAGAGGATGATGACTCAACATAAAAGTAAATAGATAGGCCCTTCTCAGAGGGAAGCAGGGATTGGTAGAGGTGCTAGAGCTTGATTTTGAAATAGAGATAAATAATATTTTGAGTGGTATACTTTCATTGTCAACATAACAACCGAGAGATATCGATATCTTCCATGCTACACACATTATAGGCGGTTCCCAAACAGAATGGTAAAGTTTATACTCCCCCTACCACCAACAAACATCAATCCATGGCTTGTCCGAAACAACGGGTGCCTCCAACTAACAACAATCCCGGGGGAGTTTTGTTTGCAATTATTTTAATTTAAGCATGGGACTAGGCATCCCGGTTACCAGCCATTTTTTCATGAATGAGGAGCGGAGTCCACTCCTCTTGAGAATAGCCCACCTAGCATGGAAGATATAGACATCCCTAGTTGATACATGAGCTATTCGAGCATACAAAGTAGAATTTCATTTGAAGGTTTAGAGTTTGGCACATACAAATTTACTTGGAACGGCAGGTAGATACCGCATATAGGAAGGTATGGTGGACTCATATGGAATAACTTTTGGGGTTTATGGAAGTGGATACACAAGCAGTATTCCCGCTTAGTACAAGTGAAGGCTAGAAAGAGACTGGGAAGCGACCAGCTAGAGAGCGACAATAGTCATGAACATGCATTAAAATTAATCAACACTGAGTGCAAGCATGAGTAGGATATAATTCACCATGAACATAAATATCGTGGAGGCTATGTTGATTTTGTTTCAACTACATGCGTGAACATGTGCCAAGTCAAGCCATTCGAATCGTTCAAAGGAGGATACCACCCTATCATACCACATCACAACCATTTTAATAGCATGTTGGCACGCAAGGTAAACCATTATAAACTCCTAGGTAATTACGCATGGCATGAGAAACTATAATCTCTAATTGTCATTGCAAACATGTTTAATTCATAATAGGCTAAATCAGGACGATGAACTAATCATATTTACAAAAACAAGAAAGGTTGAGTTCATACCAGCTTCTCTCATCTCAATCAGTTCGTCATATATCGTCATTATTGCCTATCACTTGCACGACCAAACGGTGTGGATAATAATAGTACACGTGCATTGGACTAAGCTGGAATTTGCAAGCATTCAATACACAGGAGAAGACAAGGTAATATGGGCTCTCTGTTAGATCAACAATAATGCATATGATAGCCACTCAACATTTTCATCATGGTCTTCTCCTCTCGACACCCAAAGAAAAGAAACAAAACTATTTACACAGGAAAGCTCCCAACAAACAAAAGAAGAACGAGAAATCTTTTTGGGTTTTCTTTTAATTACTACTACTACATGCATGAAAAGTAAACTAGCTAAAAGCTACAACTATTTTTTTTGGTTTTTTCTTAAGGTTTTTGAAACACACAAGAAGAATGCTGGAAAAGAAAATAAACTAGCATGGATATTACAAAGAAAAACTATGAGCACCGACAATTGGCATGAGTGTGTGAACATGAATGTAATATCGATGAGAGATACGTACTCCCCCAAGCTTAGAGCATCTCCAGCCGCGCCCCCAACACGCCCTCCCCAGGCGATTTTTTTGCGCCGACGCACAAAAATCGGCCCAGCCGCGCCCCCAGAAGCCCAATTTTCGTCGGCTCGGGCCGAATTTGCCGCCAGCGAACCCAAGCTAAACCCGGCGCGCTAGAGGGCGCTGGGCGAAATGGTTTTGGCACGAAAGAGCCGCGGGCCCACCGAGTCAGTGACACTCGCCTCGTCATCCTCAGAACGCCTCGGTTTCCCGCGGGGAATCAATGCCAACGCTGCCGCCGGTCAGCCTTCCATTGATTCCTCACCACGGGGCGGCTCTTCACGGGCGGCGCGGCAATGCCTCACTCCCCGCCATGCGTAGACACGCCTCCCCGGCGGCTATAAAAAGTGTCACCCTCCCCCAACCCCTTGCCACTGGCCACAGACGTCGTGCTCTTTGCCTCTCTCTCTCGGCCGCCGACGAACCTCTCCTCTCTCTCCCAGCCCCAGCCGCGACGATGTGCGAGCGATTCCCCGGCGACGGAGCGGCGGCCAACGGCTTCGGCAGCCGCTCGCTGCAAGCATGGAAGGCGCACCTGCTTTTCGAGGCCAACATCCCGGCGCCTCCAGACATGCGTGCTGGGTCGACCGGATGGAGGCTCAGCGCCGGAGGCGTCCCCGCCCCCCCCCCCTGTCGGAGGTCGACCGCGTTCGATCATCGCTGACAGAGGAGCAACGCGCCTCCCTGCAGTACACCACCGACAACCATGAGGCGTGGGCGGCGTACTTCCAGCGCCATCAGGAGAAATGCCTCGCCTCCACCAACGGGGCGCCGGTGGTGGGGCCGGTGGAACAGTGGGGAGCGACGCCTGTGGTGGGCCGCCCCCGACTGGATGCTCTGCGAGGTTCTCGCGCACCTCGAGGGCAGCAACAACCCGCTGCTCACATACCCGGCCGCGGCACCGGGCAATGGATGCCCAGGAGGTTTGTCTCCGGCTCGTCGTCCTCGTCCCGCTCCTCCTCCCAATCCTCTTCCCACTCCTCCGGCTCTCCGGCGGTGTTCGGCGTCAAGGCCGAGCCTGCTGCGGAGACCCCGCTTGGCCGGCATCATCATCAACGAAGGTAGAGGGTGCGCCTCGTCCTTGGCTCCTCCCCGACTCGTCAAGTCGAATATGGAGCCGGGTCTTACCATCGTGAAGAAGGATCCTGGGCTCGCTCCTGTGAAGATGAAGCCTGGGATCGTTGGCGGTGAGAAGGAGGTGCTCGACGACGCGGCGGTCTTGACGTGGGCGCGGACGGAGATGGAGCGCCAGCGCCGCGCCTATGTAGAGCTCACCGCACGGCATTGGCGAGCCCGCGACGAGGGGGTCATCGTCCTCGACGACGACAGCGACGACGGTGCACCACCTGCATTAGTCCGCCAGGGCGACACCGGCCAGGGGTCCAGCAGGGGTGGCGTCCGCATCAAGGAGGAGAAGGCTAGCAACGACGACTGCGACTTCGCCAAGATCACCGCGTTCTTCGCGCCGTAGAATGGCATTAAATTTGTTTATGTAATAAAAACTATGCTATAAAATGTCATTTTCGCCAAACTTTAGCCGAATTCCTATTTTGTATTAAAAAATGTCACCTTCTGGGGGCAACCCTGGGGCTGGCGGCTGGGGGCCCGAAAGCCCACACGCCGATTTTAGCGCCGGTACGCCCCCAGGCGGCGATTTTTAGCACCTCCTGGGGGCCAACGGTTGGAGATGCTCTTAGGCTTTTGGCCTAAGTTGGTTTATGACTACGGCTGGCCTGGTGGGTATCCAAAGTTGTAGCTAGGGTCGTACTGAGATGCATCAGCTACTGCCTGCCGAGCTGCCTCCGTCCTCCTCTCGTACTCGTTCACCTCCTCCCTGGTTATAACATATATCCTTTTTGCCTGAAAGTCAAAGAAAGTAGTATGGAGAGCAACATGGACGGTGCGCCGTCTGTCAAAGATTAGTCAGTACTGGAGGAACTGATCGTTCCTCTCAACAAACTGATGGCGAACCATGGCATTATAATCTAGGTAAGTAGGAGGCAACTCAATATCATTTCCATGTATGGGTATATCAAGATAGTTAGCTACACGAGTTGCATAAATTCCACCAAACAAATCTCCACTTATACTGTTATGATGCAACCTACGTGCAACAATAGCCCCCAAGTTATATTGTTTATCACCTAATACCGCACTCTTGAGGACACTGAGATCTAGAACACACATGTGACAAGCCTCGTCTTTACCATTAATGCATCTACCAATGAAGAGAGAAAAATAATGTATCGAAGGGAAATGAATGCTCCCTATGGTAGCTTGTGTAATCTCCCTAGATTCCCCCACAGTAATACTAGCATGAAAGTCATTATATTCAGATTTGCGAGGTTCACTAACATTGCCCCAGTGCGGGAGTTTACAAGCAGTATTAAAATCTTCTAGGTCCATGGTATATAATTTATCATAAAGATCAAATAAAACAGTGTGATAATTGCGCGAGGATGTCAATTTAAACCTTCTCACAAAGGAACCAGTTAGATAGAGGTATTGCCGGCACTTATCTAACACGAAGCTCTCAAGATCAGCGTTACGCACGTACGCGTCAAATTCATCCTTGATGCATGCCTGGACCATGAACCCCTCTGATGGCCATTCACAAGGCCGCACTTGAGCTTCCCTTGGTAGTTCATTGTCTGGCTCATGTATCGCGAACCTTGGGCCTTGCTTCCTTGAGGAACCACCTTGGTACATTTTCCTAAACATTTTTCTTCCTCTAAAAAATTTCTGAAATTTTTAGTGACTCAAAATAAAAGTGAACCAAACTTAACAAGATTAATAGAAACTACTCCCACAAGTGCCTAGTGACCATATCATGCATTAAAACTACTTTTTACCACATAAATTTGACATGCAAGCTCAAGAACATGGTCACCTAAGCAGCAAAAATTTGCAATAAATAAAGCACTAGAACAAAAACTAATTGGACCATTGGAGGAGTCACATACCAAAGAACAATCCCCCAAAGCAGTTTTGTGAATGGAACTTTGAGCAAGGAGATCGAAAATGGCAGCAAGATGAGCTAGAACTCGGGTTTGAGCTGGTGGATGATTTTTTCTGGAGGAAGACGAAGTGTGTGGGTGCAAGAATAAGTGGAGGGGCCCATGTGGGGTCCACGAGGTAGGGGGTGCGCCCAAGGGGGGTGGGCACGCCCTAAACTCTTATGGCCAGGTGGTGTGGCCCACGGGTGTGTTCTCAGTGCCAATAATTCTTAAATATTCTACAAAAAATCATATAAAATTTTCAGGACATTTGGAGAAATTTTATTTTCGGGGTATTTTTTTATTGCAAGGATAATTCAGAAAACAGACAGAAAATACTATTTTTGCTTTATTTAATCTAAATAACAGAAAGTAAGAGGAGGGTACACAGAGTTGTGCTTTCTAACTTCATCCATCTCATGCTCATCAAGAGGAATCCACTAACAAGGTTGATCAAGTCTTGTTAACAAACTCTTTTCGAATAACATGAAACCGGATAATTTTCGAATAACACTAGGTTACCTCAATGGGGATATGCACATTCCCAAACAATAAGAATATTATATTTTTTCTTGACTGTAGGAAGAGGAAATTCAAAACCTCCAATAATAATCGTTGGAATTTTTCAAATAGAGTTGATAATGTGGACTTGAGGTTGTTTTCTCGGAAAGTGTACCGTATACTCATTACCATTAACATGAAAAGTGACATTGCCTTTGTTGCAATCAATAACAGCCCCTGCAGTATTCAAAAAAGGTCTACCAAGGATAATCGCCATACTATCGTCCTCGGGAATATCAAGAATAATAAAGTCCGTTAAAATAGGAACGTTTGCAACCACAACACGCACATCCTCACAAATATCGACAGTTATAGCAGTTGATTTATCAGCCATTTGCAAAGATATTTCAGTAGGTGTCAACTTATTCAAATCAAGTCTACGATATAAAGAGAGAGGCATAACACTAACACCGGCTCCAAGATCACATAAAGCAGTTTTAACATAGTTTCTCTTAAAGGAGCATGGTATAGTTGGTACTCCTGGATCTCCTCGTTTCTTTGGTATTCCACCCTTAAAAGTATAATTAGCAAGCATGGTGGAAATTTCAGGTTCCGGTATATTTCTTTTATTTGTGACAATATCTTTCATGTACTTAGCATAAGGATTCATTTTAAGCATATCAGTCAAACGCATACGCAAAAAGATAGGTCTAATCATTTAAGAAAAGCGCTCAAAATCCTCATCATCCTTTTTCTTGGATGGTTTAGGAGGAAAGGCATGGGTTTCTGAACCCATGGTTCTCTTTCTTTACCGTGCTTCCTAGCAACGAAGTCTCTCTTATCATAACGTTGATTCTTTGATTGTGGGTTAACAAGATCAACAGCAGGTTCAATCTCTACGTCATTGTTATTGCTAGGTTGAGCATCAACACGAACATCATCATTAACATTATCACTAGGTTCATGTTCATTACCAGATTGTGTTTCAGCATCGAAAATAGAAATATCATTGGGATTCTCAGGTGTGTCAACAACAGGTTCACTAGAAGCATGCAAAGTCCTATCATTCTTCTTTTTCTTCTTGTTAGAAGAACTAGGTGCATCAAAATTAGTTCTCACAGAATCTTGCTCAATTCTCTTAGAGTGCCCCCCAGGATACAAAGGTTCCTAAATCACTTTACCCCCTCTAGTCACAACTCTAACAGCATTATCATTTTTCTTATTATCTAATTCATTGAGCAAATCATTCTCAGCTTTAAGCACTTGTTCTACTTGAGTGGTAACCATATCAGCATGTTTACTAATAAGTTTAAGTTCACCTTTAACTCTAGACATATAATCATATAATCACTCAAGTGTTCAATCATATAAGCATTATGTTTCAATTGTCTACCAACATAAGCATTGAAGTCTTTTATTTAACCATAAAATTATCAAACCCATCCAAGCATTGGCTAGCAAACTTAGTATATGGGCTTTCACCCTTATCAAATCTATAGAGAGAATTTACCTTTACTACCTGTGTCGGGTTGTCAAGACCATGTATTTCTTCAATAGGTGGTAAATTCTTAACATCTTCAGCTTTAATACCCTTTTCTTTCATAGATTTCTTTGCCTCTTGCATATCTTCAGGACTGAGAAATAGAATACCCTTTTCTTCGGAGTTGGCTTAGGAATTGGTTCAGGAAGTGTCCAATCATTTTCATTGCTCAACATATTATTCAATAGCAATTCAGCTTGATCAACAGTTCTTTCCCTAAAACACAACCAGCACAACTATCCACGTGGTCTCTAGAAGCATCAGTTAGTCCATTATAAAAGATATCAAGTATTTCATTTTCCTTAAGAGGATGATCAGGCAAAGCATTAAGTAATCGGAGAAGCTCCCCCAAGCTTGTGGGAGACTCTCTTCTTCAATTTGCACAAAATTATATATTTTCCTTAAGGTAGCTTGTTCCTTATGAGCGGGGAAATATTTAGCAAAGAAGTAATAAATCATATCATGCAGACTACGCACACAACCAGGATCAAGAGAATTAAACCATATTTTAGCATCACCCTTTAATGAGAACGGAAATAACTTAAGAATATAGTAGTGACGAATTTTCTCCTCATTAGCTAACAGGGTGGCCATATCATTTAATTTAGTAAGATGTGCCACAACAGTTTCAAATTCATAGGCATAAAAAGGATCAGATTCAACCAAAGTAATTAACTCAGGATCGACAGAGAAATCATAGTCCTTATGGGAAATACAGATAGGTGAAGTAGCAAAAGCAGGGTCATATTTCATTCTAGGATTCAAGGATTTTTCTTTCAGCTTAGCTAACAGTTTCTTAAGATCATATCTATCATTGCAAGCTAAAAAGTCTCTAGCAGTTTCTTCATCCATAACATAACCCTCAGGCACAATAGGCAATTCATATCTAGGGGGAGAATCTTCATCATCACTTTCATCAATATTATCAGTTTCAATAATTTCATTCTCTCTAACCCTAGCAAGTTGTTCATCAAGAAATTCACCTAATGGCACAGCATTATCAAACATAGAAGTAGTTTCATCATAAGTATCATGCAAAGCAGAAGTGGCATCATCAATAACATGCGACATATCAGAATAAATAGCAGGAGTAGATGTCGCAAGTTTACTCAAAACAGAAGGTGAATCAAGTGTAGAGCTATATGGCAGTCCTTACCTCCCCTCATAGTTGAGGGAAAAATCTTGGTTCTTTCATCTTTCAAGTTCTTCATAATGATCAACAGATATAAATCCCAAGTGACTAAAAGAATAGAGCTATGCTCCCCGGCAACAGCGCCAGAAAATAGTCTTGATAACCCACAATTATAGGGGATCGCAATAGTTTTCGAGGGTAGACTATTCAACCCAAATTTATTGATACAACACAAGGTGAGCCAAAGAATATTCTCAAGTATTAACAGTTGAGTTGTCAATTCAACCGCACCTGAAAGACTTAATATCTGCAGGAAAGTATTTAGTAGAAAAGTAATATGGATGTAACGGTAACAGTGGCAAAAGTAATAGTATTGGTTTTGTAGTGATTGTAACAATAGCAACGGTAAAGTAGCTAAGCAAAGATTAATATATGAAAAGCTCGTAGGCATTGGATCGGCGATGGATAATTATGTCAGATGTGATTCCTCATGTAACAGTTATAACATAGGGTGACACAGAACTAGCTCCAGTTCATCAATGTAATGTAGGCATGTATTCCGAATATAGTCATATGTGCTTATGGAAAAGAACTTGCATGACATCTTTTGTCCTACCCTCCCATGGCAGTGGGGTCCTATTGGAAACTAAGGGATATTAAGGCCTCCTTTTAATAGAGTACCGGAACAAAGCATTAACACTTAGTGAATGCATGAACTCCTCAAACTATAGTCATCACCGAGAGTGGTCTCGATTATTGTCACTTTGGGGTTACCGGATCATAACACATAGTAGGTGACTATTGACTTGAAAAATAGGATCAAGAACTCACATATATTCATGGAAACATAATATGTTCAGATCTGAAATCATGGCACTCGGGCCCTAGTGACAAGCATTAAGCATACCAAAGTCATAGCAACATCAATCTCAGAACATAATGGATACTAGGGATCAAACCCTAACAAAACTAACTCAATTACATGATAAATCTCATCCAACCCATCACCGTCCAACAAGCCTACGATGGAATTACTCACGCACGGCGGTGAGCATCATGAAATTGGTGATGGAGGAAGGTTGATGATGATGATGATGGCAACGGATTCCCCTCTCTGGAGCCCCGTATGGACTCCAGATCAGCCCTCTCGAGAGAGATTAGGGCTTAGCAGCGGCTCCGTATCATAAAACGCGATGAATCCTTCTCTCTGATTTTTTTTCTCCCCGAACGTGAATATATAGAGTTGGAGTTGAGGTCGGTGGAGCCTCAGGGGGCCCACGAGACAGGGGGCGCGCCCCCACCCTCGTGGACAGGGTGTGGGCCCCCTAACGTTGATTCTTTCGCCAGTATTTTTTATATATTCCAATAATATTCTCCGTGAAGTTTGAGGTCATTCTGAGAACTTCTATTTCTGCACAAAAATAACACCATGGCAATTGTGCTGAAAACAGCGTCAGTCCGGGTTAGTTCTATTCAAATCATGCAAGTTAGAGTCCAAAACAAGGTCAAAAGTGTTTGGAAAAGTAGATATGATGGAGACGTATCAGAGCCTCCCTTGCTGGGCAGGCGAGCCCGGCAAGGGGCCAGGGTACCACCAGAAGCAACCAGCCAAGACTCCCCGGCGGCGCCTGCCGGGGCTCGCGGGGCCTGAACTACCCCGCCAACCGCGCAACTGCGACCCACGTCGTCAATCAGTGCGGTGTCAAGCCGCAAGGTGATTAAGTGGCAGCATTCGCCACATGGCAGCCATCTCCTACAAAAGAAACCCACGATTGACACCCGTCCAGCGACGTGTCAAGAGAACAGATGCGGAGCTGGCAAGATAAGCCCGGTGTGCCACCCCGGCTCAGAGAAACCAGAACGCCCCATATTCCAGCCCAGAGATCGAGGAGAAGTCTTCTGGAATATGGCACTGCTTAGCATAGAACAAATTAGCTCTTTATTACACTCTATTTGGGTACAAGGGAATTACATCGGCACGACGACACTACGCCTGCCACGGTTGCTCCATGCAAGCAGCAGAACCACGCGATGCAGCGGAATAACTCTAGCAGCGGAAGAGCGATGATGGTGATGAACTCCACTCCGCAGGGACTCTGGCTGGAACGCTTATCCTAGCTCGCAAACAAGGGATCCATGACAAACAAGCAATCAAAACCAGCATGACCTACAAGCTGGCATGACACGCCAGGTCAGTACATTGAATGTACTTGCAAGCTCACAGCAACCAAGGCAATCGAGACATACAACAACATGGCAATTACAGGTTAACAAGGATTAACATGATATTATTAGAACAACATGGCATGAACAACGTGATACATCAACATGGCATGAACAACATGATACAGCTAGAACAATACGAGCATGGCATGAACATATAAACATGATGACTCTATCATGCAACATGATGACGTTATCATGCACCAACTTACTCTGTTCGGGTTACCTCATAACCAACACGGACATCACACGATCATCTCAGGATCCAATCAAGCTTGGTATTAACCATACTATAGTATTCATTACATGACCACAAGGAGCTTGATCTTCACCATTGACTCTCGCATAACACCACAAATATCCATCAACTCGGTATCCTCGATACCACGGTGATCATCTCACGATCACAACCAATCTCTTTCTCATCATCGAACCAAGGTTGTTATTAAGCAAGTTATTATTATTATTGTTGACCCATAGTGTGACCAACTACAAATTGGGCCCTTATCCGCGGGCGCGGCTATCAATAGATTTAATATACACTCTGCAGAGGTAGCGCACTTTACCCACACCACAGAACCCATGGCCTCGCACTCCCATTCGGGTGGACCAACGGCGTTCCGACAAAACCGTCCTACTGCCATGACACTCTCCCGGCCACTCCGACTAACTCCCCTCTGGGCTAAGTCATGGGTGGCCCCGTGCCTACCAAAGACACCAACGGCCATCGTACTGGCAAAAACAATAAACGGTCCCAAACAGGGACATGTGCACATAACCAAACTCGGGCTCACAAGGCTTATGTCGTCCTACCTGGCCAAGGTAGCACCCGCGCATAACCTTCCCTCGTTGGAGGCACCGGCGGGAGGCACAACAATAGACCCAGTTAGGACCTTCCCATTAGGTAAGCGTGGTTGCACTGGTCAGCTCGATATGGTGGCACCATGACTCAGCCAACAGTTGTTCAAGTTCAATTTAAACCGGTTAAACTTGAATGCAATATGCTAAGCCATGATAAAATAAGATGATGCATCATCAATGCATGAGCATGATATCAACATAAGCACGGGGTGCAACATAACTATCCACCATATCAACCATGAATCATATCCAACTGAGCATAGCATAATGACGAGCATGAATATTACAAGCACAACACTACTCATAGCATAACACGACCATTATCATCAATAATAAATACCATGTAAGAACACATCAATAACATTACCGAGTAAACACTTAACCAACTAACAGCAAAGGAACAATGCATATCAAGAGTACTCGGTAACCGACGTTAGTCATGCACCGAAGAACATGACCGACCCAACATGTACTACTATCAAGCATGGCAATAAGAAAGTAATTCTAGCAGGTAGAACATGTTAACAGAGTGCAAGAGAACATAGCGTGACGGTAATCACTGATCCATAAGCATAACTGAAATAACGACAATAGTAGCAAAACAAACATACAGTTATTAAAGATTCAAGTTGAAAACAAATGCTACTGCATGGCTATCATGCAAATTGTGGTTGTGGCTTGCCTGGGGTAGAAGAAATCACCGGGAAGGCGTGCGAGAAGCTCGCGGAAAGAATCGCCGGAAAACGTTCTCTCTCGGAGGGGCTGATTTAGTACAAGGGCAAAATGGGCATTTTTAGAATGTCAAAACATGGTGAAAATGATACCAATAGAACGGGCTTGACGAAACGAAGAAGTTGGCTTTGGATTCACCTTAAACGGAGTTAGGATCAAAAAGATATGAGTGTTTGTCTGCCAGGGACCCATCTGTAAGAAAAATCTTTACAAACTGGGCCCGGACAGAAAAACAGAGAGCGTACGTTAAAGAATACGTCTTCGCTTGAGGAAAAACGGATTCCAGGATGAAACAGAGAGAAAATACGCTTTCATAAAGCGTGTTTTAGGCCGAAACAGAATGAAACATGCTTTCCAGCTGGGAGGACGTATTCCGAAGAACACACCTCCACTTATCCAGCGTGGCAAGGCGGGGCCGGGTGGCTTAGAGGCTTACAGGTGGGACCCACCTTATCCATCTCTCTCCTCCTGGCTCCTTCCTCCTCCTCCCGACCGGGCACGACCGAACAGAGGAGGGCCTCGACACCGGCGATGGCCCGGGCAGCTCCGGCAGTCTCCGGACGCGCCGAGGCCACTGGAGAGACCGGCGAGGAGCGTCGCGTCCATCTGAGCAAGCTTCGAGCGCCGTGGAGGGACGGAGCGATGGCGCCTCGCGAAGACAGAGAGCGTGCTGCGGCGGCCGAATCTTGGGGTCGCGGCCTGGGGCACTCCGGCGGGAAAACGAGAGGCTGGAGAGGAGCTATGGGGTCCGGGTGGTCCTTTGGTGAGTTCAGGAGGGAGGGGGGGCTTGGATAGCTCGGATTTAAGCCGAGCTTCGTGGCGGCCATGGGGGTCGAGGAGAGCTCCAGAGGCTCATTGGAGAGGCTGGGCGGGACAAGAGGAGGGTTGTGAGGCTGGTGGTGAGCTCGGGGGTCTCGGGGGAGGGCTTAAATAGGCGCGAGGCAAGGAGGCCGAGCTGGCGTTGCCGAGGATACATGTCCGGCGCCGCGGACGTGTGTGCACGCGCATGAGCTCGGGGTTAGGCGACGAGAGGGAACAGGAGGGAGAGCTC